>NW_012148319.1:236144-400684 GCF_000956105.1 Propithecus coquereli
TCTTGGTAGTGCCACCTTTAACCCCATCTGAACAAAATAATATAAGCAATACATGTTTATTGCAGACAAATATGGATAAAAAATAGACAAAGCCAAATAAGAAAAAAATACTTGTGACTCTAGTGCATGGATGAGACTTTGGTAGATAGACATGGTGAGGAAGCATTTTAGGCAGTGGCCCAGGACAGGGAGGTGGAGAAGTGGTGCTCACGCAGTGGGCAGAAGCAGAGGGTCCTTTTGGGGAGTGGTGGGAGATAAGGTTGGGTCACATGGTAGAGGGTCTGAATTCTGGTCTTTATCAAGTAGGCGTTGGGAAGCCACTGACAACATTTAGGCGAATGACTACATGAAAGCAGTATTTTAGGGAGCTTTTAAAGGACACTCTTGTCTGCAAAGAAAATCCCTCTACATTATAAAATGGGTCTATACTACAGAAAGCTCCTTTTGCTTATACCACCTTTCTCCCATCAATTATTGGGACTTCAAAGTGAAGATACAACCTACATCAGTCAGGGTTCTCCAAAGAGACAGAACCAATAGGATATCTGTATCTAGATACAGAAATAGAAATATATGAGAGGGGATTTATTAGGGGAGTTGGCTCACTCAATTATGGAGACTGAGAAATCCCACCATGGGCCATCTGCAAACTGGAGAGCCATGGAAGTTGGTAGCATGGCTTATCCAAGTTTGAAGGCCCCAGAATCAGAGAAGCCAATAGTGTAACTCTCAGTCCAAGGCCAAAGTCCTGAGAACCCAGGGAACTGTTGGTGTGAGTCTCGGAGGCCAAGTCCAAAGGCTGGAGAATCTGGATTATGATGTCCAAAGGCGAAAGAAGGCTGTCCCAGCTCCAGAAGAGAGTGAATTTTCCTTCCCTGTGCCTTTTAGTTCGATCCAGGCCCTCAGCCAATTAGAGGGTGCCCACCCAGGGCAGATATTCCTTACTCAGTCCACTGATTCAAATGCCAGTCTCTTCCAGAAGCATCCTCACAGACCTACCCAGAAGTAATGCTTTATCAGCTATTTGGGTATCCCTTAATCCAGTGAAGTTGACACCTAAAATTAACCATCACACAACCTAATCTTGCAAATGCAGTGACTCTAATTTCCTAAAGACCCGGCTGAATTTTTCTTGAGGCCCTGATTGTAGGCAAAACTTTCCTTGGCCATAGGCTTGATGCAGCTCTGTAAATATAGGAGGAATACTTTGTATAAACTCAAGGGAATATGCATAATTCCAATCCTCCTTAAAGAACCACCTCTGTCCTCTCATAAGGAGATACTTGGATTCATCAGAATTCCTCTTGTGGAGTGCACAGGTTGCTTGTTTGGGATAAAAACATTGATAAGACATTTGGAGTAAAAAAAAGCGACTTTGTGCTTTTATTTTGCCCGGGGGCCCACAAATTATATAGCCAGTCCTGGGGATGCTTTTTCCTCACCTGTTTTAAGGCTACTTCCTAAAGGCTTTATTTGCTACTGTTGAGTTGATGTTACCTCAAGCCAATTAACAATGTAAATGACCAATCAAGACAAACCCCACTCTTACCTAGTGGGCATAGCTTGATCATATGGTTCTAATAAGGTAATCTTATAAAAATGTGACATTAGACATTTCCCCAAATCTGAATATTTTTAGGGTTTAAGAAGTCCTAAAGTCCATTCTAATCTGGGATCATTCTGTTACAGATGTTAAAAATGCTATTTGTGTTAGTGTTACTAACTTCAGTTAGTTTAGAAATACACCCAAGTGAGGGAAGTATAGAAGCACTTGCTTATACAGTTGGCCCCCTCCACTGTATCTGAGTCCATGGATTCAACCAACTGTGGACTGAAACTATTTGAAACAAACAAATAAACAACCAACCTGCCCCCACCAAATAAAATAATACTGTTGTCAAAACCACAACAGGGTTTCAGTCTAGGTCCAGTTGCTTCTCACACAAAAATCCAATTATTGAGACAACGAAGATTGCCAAGGAAGAAAGGAATCTTTAACATGACAGACATTTTGCTGGGAGAAAGGGAGAAGCTGCCTCAAATCCATATCTCTGACTAAGGGATATTGTGGGGGCCATGTGCCTTGGTGCAGGCTGTGGTGTATCTCACAAGGGACTATAGGCAGGGGCAGGAGGGGGGAGTGGTGGGGGTTGGTGAATCTTGGTGTCAGGAATTCTCCCCAGTGATCTTCAGAATCTCAACTCCTTTGTCTTGCAGAAAATCCATCATTTCAGGCCAAGTGTGGTGGCTCATGCCTATAATCCCAGGACTTTGGGAGGCTGAGGCTGGAAGATCTTGAGGCCAGGAGTTCAAGTCCACCATTTCTGGGAAACAACTCAAAGGGTCAGGTAGTTAGTTAAAGGAGAGGATTATAAAAAAAACATATGGGGGTTCACAAAGCCGGTTACAATACACAATAAAAATACAAATAAAAACAATACAGTATAATAACTATATAGTAACAATACAGTATAATAACTATATAGTATTTACATTGTATTAGGTATTATAAGTAATATAGAGATGATTTAAAGTATATGGGAGAATGCATAGGTTATATGCAAATATGACAGCATTTTGTATAAGGAACTTGAGCATCTGTGGATTTTAGTGTCTGAGTGGGGTCCTGGAACCAATCTTCCAAGGATACTGAGGGATGACTGTGTACTAGAGTGATTCGGAATTTCCATTCATTAAAATCCTGACTGTCTAGGGTAGAGCTGGGAGGTACTTCACAGTTCCTCAAAGCCCAGTGGTTTTTAAGCTGGGCCCAGTGGGGTCCTAAGAATTCCATGGGAAGTACATGGTGGGGGAACTGCAGGAGACCAGTTGGAGGCCATGTAGCTTGAAGCTTGAGGTCTCTCATCCTGGCTTCAAAGAGAGTCATTCTGACTTTTCCCCTTTACATTTTATACTCACATAAGGGTTCTGCTGCTGTAAAGAAATCTTGAAAACTACTGATCTGGTTCATCCTCTCCTATTGCCATTTGATAGAAGCCACTGGAGCTTAGAGAGATCCAGTGGGTTTCCCTCAGGTAACCCAATTACTAAATGGCAGAGCTAGATCTCAGATTTGACCTCTTGGCTCCCAGCAATATTTTGGTATTTTGCTATTATAGTTGTGTCTAGACTAGTTAAATAATTTCACAAACATTGTGTTAGAGAAACCAAAGGAACAAGTTTGCTTGGCTTATATTTCCAGAGGACCACCTGAATTCCTTCTTGGTAGTGCCACCTTTAACCCCATCTGAACATTTCACAAATCTGTACAATTGTTTGCGAGAGGACTGGGTGAGAGAGGGTGAAAGGTGTAAACAAATGGAAAATCATTGTTAGAAACACAAGTGCATGCTCCTGAGTGGGCAGCCACAGAAGAAGAAATATACGTATCCCATAAATTTATGAAAAAGTACTCACCTTCATTGTTAGCCAAAGACATGTAAATTATAACCATCTATGTGTAATACATTACATAGATTTTAAAAAATGAGGGTAGTTGACTAGGAAGGGCAAAATAAAGTGTTCTTATACTTGTTGGTGGGAGTGTAAATTGATGTCACATTTTGGGAAGGTATTTTGGAATATATTTCCTTTGATCTAGCAATCTAGGAATTTATCCTACAGCAATACTGAAATAATAGCACAAATTTATTTGCACAAGGATATTTGCTGTACTTGTAATAGTTTGGGAGGGCAGAAGCATCCTTTCTCCTGACTTCATGTTTTCACATGGAGGAAACTCCACCAGATTAACATTCCTGGCCTTTTGCCCCAACCCCTTCCTCACCCCAACCCTGGGGAGCAGTGTTTTTCTCTTGTGTGTGTTTGGGACAAATTGCTGAGCACTTTCTCTTTGGCTCTTTCCTCCCTTGCCCCTTAGCTGGATCCACCTGCCTCCAGTCTGGTTGTACTGTCATCTGCTCTTGGTGGCAGGGTGCTCTCTGCCCATATGGGCAATTTGCAGTTTTGGACTTTAAGTTAAATTCTGGTGGTGGTAAAGGTCTTATTAATAAGCTCATTTGGCTCTCACATCTAAACTGTTGTCCAGAATCAGCTTATCAGTAATAAAAGTGATATTTGATTTTTATATATCTGAATCCTGTGTCTTTCAGTTTGTTCTGAAATCCAGTAGGAAAATGGAGGACATTATTAATAGTCCCTTCAAACTCAGTAATAGTGAAAATTCAAAACAACTATAATAGACTTTAAATGAGTTGTAGTATACTCATTCAATAGAGTAGCATGCTGCCATTACAAAGAATGAGGTAATCTTATGTATAGACATAGAAAAATGTCTATAACCAATGCCAAGTGAAGGATAAAAAGCAACTTTTGTAAAGAATTTACATAGCAAGAGCTCATGTTTTTTTAAAAAAGTTTGTATATGCCCTAGCAGAACGTTTGGGAAAATGCACATTGATCTGGTAACAGTGGTTACTTGGAAGGACTGGTGAGGTAGGGAGCTTTTACTTCTGCCATATATTCTGTTTTGCTTGAAAAAAAATTTTTTTTTTTTTTTTAAATAATGAGCTAGAGCTACTTTTGTAAAAATAGTAAAATCAGTTTTATTTTTCTAAAAGAAAAAGTTGTGATTGTTTTGTTACTGGTAAGGATAGATAATCCAGTTATCAGCAATTGTACTTAATTTAACAATCTCCCCCACAACCTACAGAGATAAGTGAGGGCATTGGAGGTGATCTGAATCCATGACATTTAGGCTAGAAAATGATATTAATACTTGGCCATATTTACCCTGGGTGTTATGTTTGAGTTGGTATATAATTTCTCAATTTAATTCTCTGAACTCACAGGAGTCTTTTTCTATTTGTCTTTTTTTTTTCTTCTGATAATAAAAGCAATGTATATTGATTGCATAAAATTTAGAAAATATAGGAAAACACAAAGAAGCAGAGAGGTAAATCGCTTATAATCCCATTATCTAGAGGCAAATATTCTTTTTTTTTTTTTTGAGACAGGGTCACACTCTGTCCGCTGAGCTGGAGTGCAGTGGTGTCGTCATAGCTCACAGCAACCTCAAACTCCTGGGCTTAAGCGATCTTCCTCCCTCAGCCTCCTGAGTAGCTGGGACTACAGACATGTGCTACCACACCTGGCTAAATTCTCTATTTTTTTGTAGAGATGGGGTCTGGCTCTTGGTCAGGTTGGTCTTGAACTCCTGGCTTCAAGTCATCCTCCCGTTTTGGCCTCCCAAAGTGTAAGGCAGATATTCTTAACATTTTGTCTTGTTCATTTCCCCTTCTTTTTCTATGTATGTTTGAACATGGCTGATATTGTGTTCTAAGTTCAGATTTGTGCCCTGCTATTCTTTTACTTAATGTTATATCATAAGCTTTTCCATCATGTAAAAAAAACTTCATAAACATCATTTTGAAAAACTATCATGTTTTATTACATAGATATATTTCAGTTAGAATGCCTTTCCCCGCAGCCTGAAAGGTGGTTCCAAGGTTGACTAGGATGATAGGTTGATATCTCTGCAGCTCATTAGGACTTTCTAAGGTGTCAGGTAGAAAAAGGATTTTTAAAAAAAATTGTGCTTTTTTGGGGGGGGTGGGTGGGAAGGAAAGGAAAACTTTGCCAAGTATTAAGAGCCTTAAAAATATTTATACCATTTGATTGACTACTTCTGGGAATTCTTCCAAAGGAGACCTTCCCTTACATCTTCTTGACCAGAACTGGGTCTCATGCCTATTTTTGGATTAATCATTGCCATGATTTACCTCTGGGATTGGGCCACTGCAACCTAAACAAATTATCAAAAGAATAAGAAGGGGGATGTGGCTGTTGGGTAGGTAATCAAAAGAGCATTTCCTCCTTTTGTATTGGAAATTGTCTCTCAAACCAAATATTTGAGCTTAAGTATTTTTGCATTTTGGATAATTTTCTTTGGAGGGATTCATACAAATAGAATTACTAGATTAAAGTGTATAAATATTTTTATGGTACAAGATACTTATTATTAACAGGAATTTTAATGTTTTTCTTCCTACTGTATTCTAGATTTACATTTGAAACAAGACAGAGATAACAGATGCCCCCTACAAACAAAACAAAAGCAAACACCACTAAAAACCCCCAAATCCATACATAGTCTCAAGATTTTCTTTCAATAATTACTGAATGAATTGAAATTGGACAAAATCATAATTGCACTTTCTGTCCCTGAGAACAACTCTGAGGTGAACATCGTCTCTCATTGAGGAATACGGAGCTGATCGTCTGGGCTGATCTGTCTCCCAGTTCTCATTCTTTCTCCTTTAGATGGCTTTATCGTTTACCACTTCCACATGGATATAGAAGCTATGGAAGGGAAGATAAGATATGAAACTCAGTTAATTTTGCTTTTTATTACTGATTAAGCAGAAGACTGGAAAGTGTAAGAAGTTAAGACTTAGTCAAAAGAAGAATTTTAAAAATATCTCTGCTCTTGGTATCTTTTCATTGTCTGCCTCAGATAATTTGGTCAACAGCAATCAGATTTTTTCCCCACAAAGGCATTAGTCACACTGGATTCTTTTAGGAGAAAGACAGCAATGTGGTTAAAGACCCAGAAGAACTGTTGTGAGTGTTACATAAAATTTTGATTCTAAAGAAAAGTGGAAGGATTTGTTGGCATGATTGTCTAATGGATTAAGGCTTAGCAACTGGGTTTGCTAATTAACTGTGTTAATTAGTCCACTGTGTTCTTCTATGTGTGGCTTTTCTCACCTACCTTGAAAAATTACAGTACCAATGGCACTTTAACAAAGACCTCTTCCTGTATTTGTGGCATTGACAGGACCCACTGATGAATTTGATGTTCCAGCCCCTTGAGAATTAATTGAGATTTCTTTCACTTATTTCTTAAGTTTTATCTTAATCTTACATAAAAGATAATCTTTAGAAATTCTTTCCTCAGTAGACTGCTCTGTTTTTCCATTAAATACACTTGCAAATAAGTCTGCAGATTTTTCAACACAATGCCTGCCTGCAGCAACATCCATGATAAATCCTTTCTTGGCCTCAGCTTTCTGTAACCTTCTCCATCCCTCACAATGACACACACTTTCTCTCATTCATCTTTTATTACAATTCAATATTGTACTTGAATATCATTAGCTTGGATGCAACATTCCCTTTTTTTTTTTTCCTTAAAGGACAAATTACTGTTGTTGTGCACATTTCATCTGGAAATTGACTTTGGTGTTATAGGTTCTAATATATTTACACAACAGGTACAGAGAGGTATTGGAAAAAAGAAGAAATATTTTTAACATCGTAAACCTCTAGCAAAAATATGTGTGTAATAGAATCTGGTACTGTGGTATTACACACATTACAACTGTCACTGTGACTTAGAGCCTTAGTTTAGCTGAAAGAAAATCTATAACCTCAGAAATGCAACAACGTCTGAGTCACAGTTCAGGGTAATAAATGTTTTTCACAGAATACTGTAATCCATATTTCCAAAGCTGATGCAACAAAGGAATTTCTACTAGAAATCTTTCAATTTCATGGGTGGAGGCTCCAATGCAGAAAGAAACAGAGAAAGACAAAAAAAAAAAAAAAATTTAGAAAAAAAGGATACACTTGAGTGACATGGTAAAGTTCCCGGATGTTCAGGAACCTTAGCCATCTGCTGAGGGAATTTGGTTGCCGTGTACCCTCCTCCGATAAAAGGCCAGAGTGCAAACTCCTAGCTAACTTTATTTGATTAACTTTAAGGGTGAACTGTTTTTTTTCTTTAAAGGGCATGTTTCCTTTAAGAGAGAGTTGTTTTATAACTCAAGCAAGAAACTGGGAAAAGGGATCCCAGACTTGGGATCCTGAGGGCTTTCCTCAAGCTGGGGGGACAAGGGCACAGCGAGGCCTTACTATTTGCCTGCCTTTGTATTGGCCTGGGTGAGGATTCTTAGTCTGAGGAGCATTCTTGGGGGCAGATGGAGAGGACTAGGGTGGCAAACAGTGGGCCTGATGGGAACACTGAAGGGAGGTGGCTGGTTTCATTTGGCAGGACTTGCTCTTGTGTTTGTTTTTGACTGACTGCAACAAGTCACTTTTGAAATGAGAGCAGGAACTAGAATACTTTTTAATCAAGGGAGCATGAGTAGGGTTTCTAACTGCTCCAGTCTTGGAATTTGATATCATAAACCAGGCCTGCCCCACTTTGTCACTTCCATGTTATACTATTACCCCACTCTCTGTATCTTTTATACTCCTACTCATTCCTCAAGACCCATTCACATGTCCCTGTAGAAATTCTTTTCTCCCACCTCTCCCCTGCAAAAGAAGATTGTTTGTATTTCTTTGATATCTCTTATGATGTGCTAAAGTTAGCTGCTCACATGGGCAGTGGATCAATTTGCTGAAGATCAATTCCCCAAAGTCATTTAGTCATTTAGCCAAATTAAATTCACCAAAAGTCAATTGAGGAAACCAATTTGCCTAAAGCATTTTTAAAAACAAATCTGTGATTTATTCATCATAAGTTTCTTGAGGGCAGAAAACTTATCTTATTCACTCTTGGTGATCCTCACAGCATGTTGGTACAACTCACAGCATGTTGCTGGGGGGATCGAAGGGGTTAGTGCATGCTTATTGCTTATTAAATTTCATTGAATATAATTATAACACAGATGAAATAGCTTTGTATTATTCTTACTTTCCTTTATGTTTACTTTGTCTATCTTGGTTGTAAGGTGCAGACCACACCTAGCTGGAGTATATCGACCTCGTGAAATTATTCTGCTAAACCCATCTGGCAGGCATAGAGTTTGCGTAGATTTGTGTGAGAAATTCAGCTCTTTTTTGGATTTAGAACATTTTGGCCTCTCAATAGCTTGTGTTATGCTTGCTTTACTGTAGCTTCTTAAAATAATTCATCTTTGCATACGTTCGTTTTCCTGTAGTTGATTCATTGCCATTGGTTGTTATGGTAAAATGACTGTGTCTTCCCAAAATTCCTATGTTGACACTTAATCCCCAATGTGATGGTATCTTGAGGTGGGGCCTTTGTGAGGTGATTAGGTCATGAGGACAGAGCCCTCAGGAACGGGATTAATGCTCTGATAAAAGAGACTCCAGAGAGCTCCCTCGGCCTTTCTGCCATGTGAGGATATGAGAGGATGGCTGTCTCCAAACCAGGAACTGGGCCCTCACAAGACATGGAATCTGTCAGTGCCTTGATCTTGGACTTTCTGGGCTCCAGAAATATGAAAAATGCATTTCTGTTGTTTATAAACCACCCAGTCTATGGTATTCTATTACTGCAGCCTGAAAGGACTATGACAGTTAAGAGAAATGTATCAGAACAGCTTTTCTGTTCTCTCTGAGAACTCACATCCCAGACATCAACAGTACACAGAGTGCTAGCTCCAGAGAGCAAATGATGATCAGGCCAAGTCAATTTTATCAATCCATTTCCATTTGCCAGTGGGCGGTTTAGGAGTGGGCATCAAACCCCAAACTGGCCAGTGAGATGTAAGGGGATGCCTGCTGGGAGACTTCAAGAGTTTTTCTCACTGTTAGTAAGGGTCACAGTTGGGAGAGATTTATTTCCTCCTTTGGATACTGTTGTGTGAGGATTTGGTACTTGGTATTAAAAAAATTTTTTTTTCCTCACATCCCCCATAAACATATGCATGGTACTTGGTATTTTTTCTCCTGACCACAAGGAGGAAAGCCACGAGATGTACCAAGAAGTGGAGCCCAGAGAGACCCCAGCACTGACCTACCAGTGAACCCCAGCTGCAGCTGCTTTACCTTGGACTTCTGTGCCTAGGCCTTGGTACCTCAATTTTCCGCTATTCTCAGCTGAAAACATCCTAACTAAAACAGTAGGTGTTGTACTCCGTGGTATGCTCAAGTTCTCTGACAACAGATATTTGGTAGATGTCTCCTGTGTCCTCTAATCTCAGGCTGGTGTGAAGCCTATATGACTCTAAGATCAGCCAGATCTGTGATCCATTTACTACCTATGTGCCCTTGGGCAAGTTGTTCAACCTCTCCGAATCTCGTTTTCCTCATTTGTAAAATGGGGATAATAAAAGTCTCATGTATATATATCCCTCAGTTTCAGGTAGATATTATCTTGAAACATCACAGAGATGCTGGAACTGGGAGGCAGACAGAGGTAAAGTGTGAACAGTTGGATTTTCTGTGTGGTATAAACCCACACTGCTGGAAATCGGAGTCTTTTACCAGCCCTCACTGCATCTCTGATCCTCATAACAGCCAGGCTGAGGATTTTGGGAAATTTTGCCCCAAACGTTGTTTTGCCATTGTTCTGGCTTCTGGGGTTTATTTGAATCAGCTGCTCAGCTGAGCCTGGAGGAACAGATACTTCTGATCAGGGTATGGGGAACCTTGGGGAAGAGCAAAGACGAGCACATTATTTTATAGGCACAAAGCAAACGCTGCTGTCTGGGTGCTGGAGTTGTTGCTGTGACCTGGGAATTGTAAGGAAGGCAGGAGAGGCCCAGCTGCAGTCAAGTGCCCATGAGCAGCCCAACTGCATGGGAGTCACTTTCCTAGTACACTGTGTCACCTTATACTTCCAGGCACTGTTTTGTTTCTTATCTCACTTCTCTGACCCCCGTCCCCCATGGTCTTTCTTATTGGTTAACAGTTAAATAAAGACCAATGGTTTTTTTTCCTTCCAATACCCTAATGGTTTGCCTTCTCAACTCTTCAAAGGCTATGATATTTTTGGCCAGAGACGTCTAGGAAAGGCCTTGTGGAGGGCTCTGAGTTCCTGCAGAAAGATGGAAGGGGAAGAAGAAAACAGTCCAGTCTTGTGTGTGTATTCCTTGGCTGTTGTGCCCAGACCTTTCCCTTTCTCCTGGGACGATACTCCCCCTTCTAATTCTGGTGGTGTGGTTGTTTTTGTTATGCTGAGACTATCATGGGAACAAATAATTATGTTGGTTTCAATGGAAAATTAAAGTTTTGACATTGAAAAAGGAGATAAAGATATACATTCTAATATTAAATAAAAATCCTATGGCCCTTAATTTCAATTGGAAGTATCTGGAATGCACAATGCATATTATCATATACATATATGTTTGCATTTGCCAGCTCTGTCTATAGAAAAGACATAGAAATGATGACCACTCGAGTAATGGCACTGACCATCCCTCCAGCCCATACTGTCGTCTATAAACACCATTTCCCTCTACGAGGAAATAGAAGGCTTCTTGGAGAAATGGCAGATTCCAGCTTTGGGGCAGGAAATATAGAAGATGAATTTGGGACATCTTGTCATTACTAAATATCAAGGATGTTATAAAAAATTGTTAGGGATGTGTCAAAAGAACTTGTGAACTAACTTGAAGAGGATCTGACTGGTCAAAGATGGGACAAATTGAGTATCAATAAGGATAATAATTACAACGGATTTAAATATAAAAAGTATCTTTAAATCCATGAGCATGAATATTCCTTAAAGAAAAATCCCTAAATAATTGTCTTTAAAGAATGTCAGAGGCCAGGCATGGTGGCTCATGCCTGTAATTCTAGCACTTTGGGAGGCTGAAGTGGGAGGATTGCTTGAGGCCAGGAGTTTGTGACTAGCCTGGGCAGCATAGTGAGACCCCATTGGAGGCTGCAGGGAGCTATGATCATGCCACTGCACTCCAGCCTGGGTGAAAGAGACAGACCCTTTCCAAAGAAAAAAAAAATTCTAGGAACCAAACTCATTATTTGAAATTAGGTAAATAAAAACTTATGCTATGATTATTAATACTTCCTCAAGGAAGTTTCTCTTTATACTTATTCCACCTAATATTTGAAGAAAGAATAATAGAATTGGAATATTACCTTTTTGTAGCCTCTAATGGAGTAATGAATTTTGGCAATGATTGTCATTGGCTGCAAATGTTACAAAAAGAGAGCCAACTAAACATATCACCACCTATAAACTGTTTGTGATTAAAAAGTATCCAACACGAATCTGATCAAACCTAGATCAAACCTGCCACATCATAGGAAATACAGGGGAGAAAGGAGCATGTGAAACGATACCATGGGGGATGCAGTTAGCAAGATCTAGATTGTGGGACATGCTACAGGACAAACTAGTTTATTCCACAAACACGCTACAAGGCAAAAAAAAGATGAAGGGGAATTTACAGATTAAAAGTGACTCAAGTGACCTTTACTAGGGTCTTGGTTCAAACAAACTTAAAATTTTTTATGAGACAGTTGGAGAAGGTTGAATATTGACTGGATATTGGATGATAATAAGGAATTGTTAAATCTTTAGGTGTGATAACAATGTTGTAGTTGTTTAAAAAAGGATCCTTTTAAACATATAGATGAGAAGATAGTGTCAGAGATTTGTTTCAAAATAATTACAGGGGAGTAGGTGGAATGAAACAAGATTCACCATGAGTTGATAATTGTAGAAACTGGATGATATAGGTAGTTGGAGGTTAATTATACCACCCTTCCTATTTCTGAATATATGTTTGAAAATTTGTGAAATAAAAAGTAAAACAGGCCGGGCGTGGTGGCTCACGCCTGTAATCCTAGCACTCTGGGAGGCCGAGGTGGGTGGATTGCTCAAGGTCAGGAGTTCGAGACCAGCCTGAGCAAGAGCGAGACCCTGTCTCTACTAAAAATAGAAAGAAATTGGCCAAACAACTAAAAATAGAAAAAATTAGCCGGGCATGGTGGCGCATGCCTGTAGTCCCAGCTGCTTGGGAGGCTGAGCCAGGGGGATCGCTTGAGCCCAGGAGTTTGAGGTTGCTGTGAGCTAGGATGATGCCACGGCACTCACTGTAGCCCAGGCAAGAGAGTGAGACTCTGTCTCAAAAAAAAAAATAAAAAATAAAAAGGTAAAACAAAAAAGCTTGCATTTACTGAGCTCCTATTATAGGCTACTGTGTTCTAAGTGCTTCCAACTCAACTAATCCTCGGAAGGGGTCCAGAATATAGAACTTAAGGTTACTGGGAATAGCCAGTTCTGGCAGCAGTGTGAACATTGAAAACTCATTTAAAACTAAAGAAAAAAGGGGCAGGGATCACTCTTCATCCCTCAATCAACAGGAAAAATCACAGAAAAATGAGATTTCCATTCTATTTCCTAGTTTTATTAAGCAGAAATTTTAGTTTAGCCTAGCAAGGGCCCTCAGCATCCCCTCAGGCTGTCAAGGGGCTGCCTCTTCACTGTGCAACGTGGTGTGTTCTGCAACGCTGAAGAGGCGGTGGAGCGTTCTGCCAACCGAAGGACGCTCACGGTCGTGCTGGCCACCTGGAATGCCAGGCGCGTGGGTCGGACATGGCTTTACCGCTTGAAGTCCAGGGATAAGAGGTGGAGGTGTCCTCAGTAAAAGGTTGACCTAGGGTGGGCATTCCTTTCCTTGTTTTTCCTTCTTACCTACCTTAATTAATTCTGGGCTTTCCTGTCCTTAGAGTCCCTCTTACTCCCGGGTGGACGATTGAGTGGAAAAGTTGCCTTCGAGAGAGGCCAAGGGGATGGGAATTGGGAATTGAGGGTAGGGACCTCTCATGTCTGCCACAGGGCATGGGACAAGGGGACTGGCTGTGGCAGGGAAGGGACGGTGGCACCCTTGCAGTCAGGGTCTATGCCCTGGGACTGGGGACGCCCTATCTAGTGGCCAGTCAGGGAGGTGCGGTTGTGGCTTAATGAAGGCGCCGGCCTCACACAGCGGAAGTCGGAGTGAAGCCTCTGACCCCTGTGCGCCAGTCATGGGGACACCCAGTCCACTAAGGAGTCTGCCCTCTTCTTTTTTTCCTCGTAGAAACCACGGGATAGGAGACATCAATCCCTATCAACTCTCCCCTGATATCTGTCAAAAACTCGGAAGTCCCTTGGACTCAACAGCCTTTGCAGAAAGAACTTAAGTGTTTTTCCTACAGTACAGCCTGGCCCCAATACCAGCTACCAGAGGGAGAATCTTGGCCCGAGAACAGGAGCCTTAACCTGAACGCCATCCTGCAGTTGGATCTCTTTTGCAGAATGGAGGGAAAGTGCTCAGAGGTTCCCTATGTTCAAGCTCTTATTTATCTGAGGAGTAACCCCCAATATTGCGAATCTTGGAAAAGTGTCAGCTCAGGGGGACTGGAAAAGGTCGAGTGCCTCTTTGGCTCCAGACAAACCTCAAATTTTCGGGCAGAAATCAGGTAAAGGTAAAGGGACTCAGGTTGTTGCTTCAGCCCCAGAGGAGCCCCAAGTTCCAGCAACATATGGTCCACCCTCTCCCTTTCCCCCCTCTCCCGAATCCTAACTTGCCTCCTGTATGTCCTCTGCAGGAAGTACCAGGACCCACAGGACAGCCTGTGAGGGTCCACATTCCATTCTCAGTGGGAGATCTTAAAATGTGTAAGAAAAAGTTAGGGAGCTTTTCAGCTGATCCAGAAAAGTTTATAGAAGAACTTGAACATCGTTCTGTAATTTCTTTTTTTTTTTTTTTTTGAGACAGAGTCTCACTCTGTTGCCTGGGCTAGAGTGCCCTGGCATCAGCCTAGCTCACAGCAACCTCAAACTCCTGGGCTCAAGCGATCCTCCTGCCTCAGCCTCCCAAGCAGCTGGGACTACAGGCACGCGCCACCATGCCCGGCTAATTTTTTCTATATATTTTTAGTTGTCCAATTAATTTCTTTCTATTTTTTTTAGTAGAGGCGGGGTCTCACTCTTGCTCAGGCTGGTCTCGAACTCCTGAGCTCAAACGATCTGCCCACCTCGGCCTCCCAGAGTGCTAGGATTACAGGCGTGAGCCACCGCGCCCAGCCCGTTCTGTAGTTTTTGACTTGACCTGGAAGGATGTGTGGGTCTTGCTCTGACGTTGTTGCTCACTAGATGAGAGAAAGAGGATTTGAGTGGCTGGACAGGTTTATGGGGACCAACTTCATGCTGTAAATCTAAATCTCCCTGAAATTTGGCAGTTCCACAGGGGGGTCCGGGATGGAATTATCAACAAGGCCGAGGAGGGTCCCATCTTCGCAACCATATGTTAGTGTGCCTTACAGGGGGCACGAAAGCTATCCAGGCGAAACCAGCCGACTTTTCTAAATTAGCAGAGGTAGTTCAGGGAAAGGCAGAAAGCCCAGCAGTATTCAGAGAAAGAATCACTGAAGCTGTGGTAGCTTTTAAAATACTTGTAGAGTGAGGAGGACTAAAATTTTTAGAAGTCTTTTATGCAGGCTGTAAAAATCTCAATGCACATCTTTCAAGTGACTCCTGGAATAATTAGAAGTAAAAAATTGGACACTTTCCTTTGGATCCCATGATAGATTATGCAAAGGTCTAAAATACATGTCCCTTGTCCCTTTAGCTCTCCCCTCACCTGAAATACGGCACAAAGAAAAAAATCCTCAGTTTTGGTCCTAGTGCTTAACATATGAAGGTCTTAAATTTTGGATCTGATAAAATGGGCTGGAATTAAAGTCCAAGTTTCCTAAATTCTATGTCCAACAGTGTTCACTTGAATGAAAAACTATTCCATTAATTTGTGGAAAATTCTATATTTGAGATCATAACAAATAGTTTAGATGGAATAAAATGAAAGTTCATCAAGATAGATTTCATAATTTGCATTTGATACAAATTGTTAGTTTTGATAACATCTAAGAGGGCAGATGAAGATTTTTTCTTAATATGATAGAAAAAAGTCAATCTCAAACCGATAGCTAAGATCATTCTTAATGCAGAATACTAATGGCCTTCCTATTAAAGCCATAAATGAGGTAGGGATGTCCACTGTCACCATTATTTTTTAACTTTATATGTTTTAGCCAATGCATTCAGATCAGGAAAAGAAATAAGAGGTATAATTATTAAAAAGGGAAAATAGAAAATTCTGTTTCTTTGCAGATAGTATAATTGTCTATTCCAAAAACCCAAGACCATTAGCTGAAAAACTATTAAAATTAGAAACAGAGTTTACAAAAGGGGCTACTTATGAAGTCTTTCCTTTAAGCTTACTTGTAAGCCTAGCCAGAAATGTGCAGGGCCTACATGTTCTGATGAGAGCCTAACTCTATTTTTTGACATTTAACTTCTGACAACTTTTAACCCTCACTCTTCCCTTGTCCCCTTGTGCCACACATCTGGGCAAGTTGATAAGAAAGTGCCTCCCTTTCTTTGGTGTTGGTGGGAGATTCAAACCACACAAGCTCCAGCCCCCAGGCAGGAACGCTTGCCCTGCCCTATCTGTAATGAAAATCCACATCAGTCTCCTCTTCTTGCTCTCTCAAGCAGTTGTGGACCCGCTTCAAAGTACCACCCTGACCTCCCTAGAGACTCAATTATGTAAGTTATAAACTTTTTCATCCCCTCTTGCTATGTGTGTGTGGCATTGGTCTTGGCATTTGAATCAAACTTTGGGTGGGGATCCTTCCTGCTTTTGCCAGATACATTGTAGATGTAAAAAGACAGATGAATAATAATAGCTAACAGTTATTAATGCTTATTATGTTTTTATATACTGTTTGCAATGCATTGAGTCATTTAAAAACCCTATGAGGAAGGTGGCATCATTACCTTCGTTTTATAGATGAGGAAATAGAGGCCAGAAGTTAGGTATTTGGCACTAAGTTACACAGCTTATCAAAGGTAGAATCAAGATATAAATCCCGGCCGGGCGTGGTGGCTCATGCCTGTAATCCTAGCACTCTGGGAGGCCGAGGCGGTGGATCATTTGAGCTCAGGAGTTCGAGACCAGCCTGAGCAAGAACGAGACCCCATGTCTACTAAAAATAGAAAGAAATTAGCTGGACAACTAAAAATATATAGAAAAAAAATTAGCCCGGCATGGTGGCGCATGCCTGTAGTCCCAGCTACTCGGGAGGCTGAGGCAGGAGGATCACTTGAGCCCAGGAGTTTGAGGTTGCTGTGAGCTAGGGTGACACCATGGCACTCTAGCCTGGGCAACAGAGTGAGACTCTATCTCAAAAAAAAAATATATGTAAATCCCTAAATCTGGTTCCAGAGCCCTCTCTAAGCCACTATATATTATATGTACTCTTCTGTGGGAGATGTGTCTTACTCTATTAGCTATCCCATGTTGGCTCAATATTTTAAATGAGAAAAACACACCCGTTGGTCTACCCCATGGTGGCTACAATATGAATTCATTTTCTCCTCGTAGGTAGTTTGGTGCTTTTGCGTGTAAATGCTGACTTATGATATAGCTTAAAATCTAGCATATTAAACCAGATTTTTTGGAAGATGAAATGGAGGCATAGATTATTTAATTAAACTCACTTAGAGTCACAAATCCATGGAAAGGCAAAGCCAGGATCTGCCTCTATTGCCTCTCTGATATAAAAATTGACATTGATATACTGCTTTACAACTTAAACAGCAGGTTACATGAATTATTTCATTTGAAAACATCAACAATTGTGGGAAGGTAAAATGGTAGAGGTATAAATCCCTATTGTCCAAATGAGGAAACTGAGACCCAGAGAGGCTATGTAATTAACCCAAGATCATATGCATGTTAAATATGTGTAGCAAGACATAAACATAGTCTTTGGTATTGCATTTTCATGGTACCAGGCTGGTTTCTGTGTTCAAGGTGTGCCTAGAAATGTGCTTAGATGTGGAGAGGACTGGGGTACCTCATCTGATTCCAGATGTGAACGATCCAGACTGAGATTCCTAGGAGTCTGTACCTGATGTGCAGGTGCTCCCTTGGCTCTTAGATAGCTGTAAGCTCTGATGATAAGAACTGGAAATGGTCAAAGTTTTAGTATTGGTGACCAGGTACTTTTTTTATTGACCAGGTACTTTTAGTCCTGGTGTGGCTGAACTGGGAGATGCTTTGCTAGGGATGACAAGTGGCAAGGAAGTTATGGCAGAGTGCATCTTCCAGAGATGGTCGCAAGAGTACCTTCCATTCCACATGCTCTTCTCAAAGTGACTTTGCCACTCTTCCATCAAGAGGTGCAGTCGATTTCTGCATCCCCTTAAATATGAACAGGCTCTGTTTCTACTTTGACGAGTAGAACATGTCAAAAATGATGCTGTTTGATTTCTGGGCATAGCCCTTAACTGGCCTAGTAGCTTTTGCTTCCTGCCTCTTGGAAGCCAGATACCATGTCATAAGAGCATCTATCCTGAGGCCACAATGCTGTGAGACCTTCAACCATGTGGAGAGGTTTTGCAAGTTGAGACACCATGTAGAGAGAAAGAGAGGCTAAGGAACAGTGAAAAGTGACATATGAATGAAGAGGCATCTTGGAAGCAGATCCTACAGCCCAAGTCACCCTGGCTGACACCACATGTAGCATAGAAGAACTGCCCAGAAAGTGAGAACTTTCTGAATTTCTGTTTTATAAAATTAAAAGCAAAAGAAGAGGACTGCTTGGATCTAAGTGTTGAGGTGGTTTGTTATGCAGCCAGAGATGACGGAAAGGGAAATAATGATAGGCTATTCCTAGTACTACACACTGAGCAGTCAGCCACAGCAGGCACACACTGCTGCCTCCTGTCTGCATGGAGTTACTTTTCATTTAGCATAATGGACCAAAATGCGAGTAAACTGCTGGTTACAAATGCTTATTTTCAGCTCGCAGGTGTGTAGGTCTTTAAGGGTGATCTGTTTTACCCTTAGGAAAAGACAATACCCAGAGAACTTATTTATACATCTCTGAACTGAAATCTAATGATTTGCTTTAGAGGAAAATAGTAATTCATGTATGTGATTATATTTGTTTAGTTTTTTGCGATTTCCAAAGTGCTCTTTCGTATCTATCTTCTCTTTTGATTTTCCCAGTGAGTCTGAACAGATGGAAAGGTGCTGCTTTATTCCCAATTTTTCATAAGGAAATAGAGCCTCAAAAAGTCGTATATTTTGCCTAGAATCATGTGGGTAGGATCCAAGGTGAGGCTTGACTTAGGTTCCGTTTCCACTCCAGGAGCCAACCAACCTGTGAGTTGGACAAGGCAGGGAATGGACCGTGGGGGAACTGTGCCTCTAGCTGATGATGTTTTAACCACTATGGTGGGGGTGGAGGGTGTATGTTCAATGAAATTTGCTTGTTTCCAAGACAACAGGATTCAAATGAAAACCTCAATTGCTCGGGAGGAGGCAGATTCACTGTCATTTCCATCCTTTTGAAGAATTGCACATTTCGATGGGCAAAGTGCCAGAAATAATTAAACCAAATAGCTCCACAGAGCCTTGATGGAGCAAGAAAGCAGAAGAAAAGAAACATATTTATATGTATATGAATGTGGGTGGCATTTCTGCTGTGAGTCTTTCAACAGAAATTATGATCCCAGGAAAATCCAGGGATCAACACTTTATAGAAAAGAACAACAATCCTGAAAGAAAAAAAGACAGAGGTGGGGGAGGGAAGGCGGGAAGAGAGGGGTGGGAAGAGAGCAATCCTGGCCCCTCAGTCCTTCCCTGACCTCCAGTGGAAGAAACAGCAGACTGAAGCAATCCAATTTTAGCCTGAATTCCCCACATTGAGTCAAGTGGCTTGGAGTATTCATTTTGTTTCTATTTGCTTTTCTTGTGAGGTATCCACTCTGGCTACCTTATTTTCCAGTTTTTGCTGTGGAGATTAAGAGATTTTGAGTGGAGCAGAGATGGAATACATTCCTCTGCACTGGCTGCATGCCAGATTTTATTACAATTTTTGTTAACTTATTATGGGATGGAAAATTGGTCTCTCAAATGTGTGAGAGGGAGGAGGCTTTTTTGATTTCTTCCATTCTGGTCTTTAATTCATTCAACATTTATTGAGTGATTATTCTATAGAAGGCCTTGTCCTAAGGACTGCGGATTCAAAACTGAGTAGGGCACACTGTTTAAAGGTTCAGTTAATGTTCCTACTTTGCCTGGTCTTTACAGATAAATGATAGAAATGCCATAGTCCTCTTGGGAGCTACGGAGTGATTGTTCAATATATGGCTTTTATGCCACATTAATTTACTCATGTAGTCAACAAATAATTACTACCTCTTAACTAAGAATCAGGCATTCTGCTAGCTGTTGGTGTTTCCAAAAGTGAACAAAAGCAACAGGTATAACAGAGGATGAGCATCCAGAATATATAAAGAACTCTACAAATCAATAAGGAAAGAACAAATAAACCAACAAATGGGTAAATGATATAAATATGGGGTTCACACAATAGGAAAACATAAAAGGCTAAATAATATTTGATAAGATGTTCACTCTCACTAAGCTAGTGAAGAAATGTAAACTAAGATACTACTTTATTTTTACCTACTAGTGTGGCAAAAATGAAAAGTCTATTAATATTGAGTGTTGAGTTGTGGTAAAAAGGCTAATCTGTGCTTCTGGTAGAAATGGTATAATGATCCCTGACTTTGGGGGCAGGGAGCAATTTGATATTACCTCTTAAGATGGAAAATGTTCATATCCTATGACCCAGCATTTCCCCTTTAGGTATCTGCTCTAGAAAAACCAGCACACGTGTATGGGGGAACATGACAGGGCTAAGTGCAGCATTGTTTGTATCAAGAAAAATTGGAAACAGTCTAAATCTTCCTTTTCAAGGGGTGGATAGATAGGAAGTGGTATATTTATATGGTGAAATATTGCATAGAAATTCCCTGGAAAAAAATTAGACCTATCCATATCAACATAGATTGACCTAAAAAATATATTGTACAGTAAAAAGAGCACGTTGTAGAGTTATATGTACTCTGCGACTACTTATGTGAAAAAAAAGAAACCACAAAAAAATCAATACTATATATATATTTTCTATGGTGTGGGTAAATAGCTTGGTGAAGTTACATGTTGAATTATACTAGTATTTTTGGTGGGGAAAGGACTGACTAGCTCCAAGGGGGACTTTATCTGTATCTATAACGGTATATGTTTTAGGTTAATAGATCATGTTTAATTTATTTGTTAAAAATTAACTAGAGAGAAACAGGGAACAGGACACAATTCCTGTCTTTGAGGAACTTATCGACTAATGATGGCCTTATCTATAGGCAAAGCTGGGATTAGAACTCAGGTTTCTAATTTCCTAGTGCAGCGATTGATCTGTCTTTTGGATGTACAATAAATTTAACCACCTGTGAAGAATCGCATATTATCTGACTGGCTTTCTGTAAAATGATAGCTTTGCCAGTTGGCATAAAGGTTAAGGCATTTTATTTCTTTCTTTGGGGGTGGGGGTGTGTGGAATTTGCATTAAAATTTTTTTTATTAAAAAATGAATAGATGCCAAGAATATTTATAATTTCTGTGTAAGGAATACAGAATACCAATATAATGAACACACTCATGAATTTACCACCTAACCAAAAGACTAGAAGGTTCATGAATTTTCAAAAGAGAAACTGCTAAGAATATTTGGACTGTCCCATCAGAGGTGAGATAAAACCTGAAGGGCTTTGTGGTGTTCTTTCCCAGTCTACATGAGCATCATTTCCACAACTCCCTAGCAGCCAAATAAATTAAATAAATAGCCTTATTTGGAAAATTGGAATCTTCTCTTTGTGTGCTAAATGGTTGAGTAGTGATTTATCTGAGCTGCTCCTAGAGGGTGAAAAGTCACATAAAGGTCTCAGAGTTGCGGCCAGAGGTAAATAGAGCGTCTGAGTGTATTTAGCGAACGATAATGCAAACCACAGAAAATATATAGCATGGAGGAAGCAAAATGCACATTTGCTGTCTAGGAAGTAATTGAACATTTATGGTTTGGGAATAGCTAGTTCAGGGCTAGAGGAAGGGAAATCCTTGTTTCAGTCAATGAAAGAATCAGTGTTATTTTGGAACTCAATGGGGATTTAAAAGGAATTTACCCATCCAAGTAGCTATTTTTGAGGTTCTTTAAGTCTTTATCTGAGAAGGGATTTAAGCAGAAACTAGTTAAGACTGTGTCCAAAATGCAGGGAGAGAGAGAGACAGAAGGAGGAGGAGGAGGAGAAGGAGGAGAGAAGGGAGAAGAAATGGGAGTGGAAAGGAGGGAAACAGACAAAGAGAAGAGGAAAAGGGTGAGGTTTATTGCCACAGCCTTACCTTCCATGCTCTTCTAAGGATGGGGGGCCACAAGCTTTTACCCACATGGCATAAAAGCCTCACAGTTACATGGTGCTTCACAAAATGGCGAGTGTTTATTCCACACTCGCAAGAGAAATCAGAGCTAAAAAGGGATGACTGATGAGTCCCCAGAAGCTCCTGGTAGCCATTTGGGGCCCCCCAGAAGCTGTTGCTTTCCAGAGTCCCAATTCCCTCTTTGCAGACAGAGCTGGGAGACTTCAGCTCCTTCCTTCACCACAGCCAGTAGGGTTGCCAGAGAGAATATAGGCTGTAATATTTGGGACATACTTAGACTAAAAAGGCATTTGTTGTGAGAAATAAAAATAAAATCCCATTAATTGAATGGTCACCCTTTTGGCCAAGGGGATCCCAGAGAAACCTTAAAAATGAGTTTCCAACTGTGATGAGATGGGAGGTCCGACACGCCTTATAACCCCTCCCTCACTAACTGCCATTAGGCTTTCTTCCCTAAGGGTAACAGAAACCAACCCTTTGGAAAGACTTGCTCTACTGCTAATTTCAACCAATCTCATGACTGCTCCTCTCTTTTTATGGTTTCAGCACAAATGACCTGCATTCTTTCCTGATAAGAGACCACGGACCAGGCAGTGATTCTGACCAGTCACAGGGGCTGTGCAGAGAGGGTTTTTGTGTCCTCTGCTTCACCTTTTGACCTCGGAGGGCACTAAACTCCACCCTTGGATCATGCCAAGGACGTCCTTTTTGGAACATGGGTCCCATGAAGCTGCATGGAGCTCAACTGCGCATGCGCATGTTTCCCCTTTTATAAATATTCATGACTCCTCCTATAGCTTGTTAAATATGTATATTCAGCCACCCTGCTCAGCATAAACTCCTGTTCCCTTTTACTGTTTCCTGGAAGTGCTTGCTTTCAGCTTCCAGCTGGAGGCTATGCTTCCCAGCCTGTAAGATGGCCAGACTGCAGGCTGCAGCCCCCTATGAGAAATAAAGCTCTCCTTTCCAAATTTATGAACCTCGTCATTCTTCAGTTGATAGTTGTTTATCTGAAATTCAAATTTAACTGGGTATATTTTTATTTCCTAAATCTGGCAACCCTATGTTTTTGAAATGTGCTGCCTTTGTTCCTCCTCCCATTTTTTTTTTTTTTTTTTTTGAGACAGAGTCTCACTCTGTTGCCAGGGCTGGAGTGCCGTGGCATCAGCCTAGCTCACAGCAACCTCAAACTCCTGGGCTCAAGCAATCCTCCTGCCTCAGCCTCCCAGGTAGCTGGGATTACAGGCATGTGCCACCATGCCCGGCTAATTTTTTCTATTTTTAGTTGTTTGGCCAATTTCTTTCTATTTTTAGTAGAGACGGGGTCTCACTCTTGTACAGGCTGGTCTCGAACTCCTGAGCTCAAGCAATCCTCCCACCTCCCAGAGTGCTAGGATTATAGGTGTGAGCCACCATGCCCGGCCCCAATTTCTTTTCTTATTCTGATTAAGTCAAAAGTTCTGTATTCCCCTAAGACCCGTAACTGTGTTGGGGCTCAGAAAAAATACCCTAAATGAAGGCCTCAGAATTAGACTCAGAAATAAAAGTTTTTCTCTGACATTCTCCTGCCCTCCTGTCCCTCAATCTCTTTGTCCCTTGAGGCTAGCCATAGAAATTAGAACCCCTCTTCCCCAAGGTAGGTCATAGAAGCCAGAACCCCTTTTCCCCAAAGCCAGCCACAGAACCTAAAAATATTCCTTTAATTTTCCTTCTGCCTTTCTGTGTAAAAACGGGCCATAAAAAAATGATCTGACCTATCTTGTTTGACGGCAGGTCATTAGATCCCCATTCCAGAGAGGGTCCTGCCCCATGTCCAGAAGGAAGAAATGCCAAGAAGAATCTAGATAGAGAGGACATGCTGAGTTTTCCAATTCAGTCTATTAGCATTGGATCATTGCCCTTTTTGTCCAATCATATTTCTACATAGCTGTCCATACTTTGTTGAACCTGTCCATAAAAGTGGACAATTTCCTCTTTGGGTCTTCATTCTGAAGGCTCCAGGGTATTCATATTAAATAAAGTTTTATGCCTTTTCTCCAGTCAATCTGCCTTTTGTGAATTGATTTTTCAGGCCACTTCAGAGGGCCAGGGAGAATTTTCCCTCTGGATCCTACAACTGCTTCAGAAGAACCTGTGTTAGATGATGATCTTCCTTCTTCATGACCCATAGTCTAATTCTAGGGAGGAAAGATATGTACTTCTCCCTTCTTCATCTACTTCAAGACTTTTTTCCCTAATGTTTGATGACTATCCCACCATTTCAGAGAATTTCTGCTGCTTCCTGACCAGGAAGATCTTTCCCCTCAATATCTTCACACGGTGGAGAGATTGGAATGATACCTCTGTGGATTTTGTTCTGCAAGAATATTTAGCATTAAGAAAGAATTATAATCTTATGTCTAAGCCTTGCAGTTCCTAGAGTGGGGTGGCAGGAAAAATCTGTTTTCAGAAAGAATACACCCCTACTCATAGCTTATCCCAAACACACCTGGAATTCAGAAGATAGATAAGGCATTTTTTTTACCCTTCCCATTGGGCTGCTTTCCTATGCAATCATAATGTTGGAAGAAACTTGGAAAGTCCCTTCCACTTTATTTGCACGCATTATAGTTGAAGCCAGGGAGAACTGTTACCTTTCCTGCCCTGAGTGGGAGGGCAATAGAGGATCATGCCTCACCTAGAGATGAGAATATAAGCCAGAGGCTGGCAAATTCAGCCTGTGGGGCAAATCCCACTCACTGTTTGTTTTTGTATAGCTCATGACCTAAGGATCGGTTTTACATTTTTAAATGGTTAAAAAATAATCAAAAGAAGAATAATATTAAGTGACATGAAATTACACAAAATTCAAATTTCAGTGTCCATAGTTTTATTGGACCATGGCCACACTCATTCTTTTCCATATTGTCTATGACTGCCTTTGTGCTATAGCACAGCCGAATATTTGCAAAAGAGACCATGTGGCCCAGAAAGCTTAAAATATTTACTCTCTCGCCCTTTTCATGCAAAATTTGCTGACCTCTGATTTAAGTAATAAACCTCTCTTGCTAATACTGGTTGCCCCTCTGAGAATGTAACTTGCAAATATATCTACTCTCCAGGTTGTAAGACCCCTCCCCACTAGGAATAAATCATTTAGAACCCTTTCGGTTGTCAGGGACAGAAAACCCAACTCAAACTGCTAGAGGGGTAGAAAGGTGTGATATCTTTCCCTACCTATCATAAGGGTCATGGCCAAACTCTGATAACAAAAGACAGGTTAACAAGAAAAAAGCATAACAAATTTATTTAAGCAAAGTTTTATCTGACATGGGAGACTTCAGAAATGAAGACCCGAAGACACAGGGAAAACTGTCTATTTTTATGCTTAGGTTCGATGAAGAATGGACAGACGTGTAGAAATGCCATTGGATGAAAGGTTATGATCTAACTGTGATAGACTGACAGGGGAAACACAGCAAGGCTTGTCTGCACAGATTCTTCTTGGCCTCTTTGTGTAGCATTTCTCCCCCAACCCCTTGGGTATGGGGCAGGACCCCTTTGGAATTAGGGTCTTCAAGGGAGAAGGGAGAAAGGAGAGAGTGACCTTTGATGATTAGGTTTTATGGCTTGCTTTACGGAAGAGTTCTAGTTTCTATGAACTGCTTTAGGGAAGAGGAATTCTGGTTTCTATGACTTGCTTTGAGGGGGAAAGAGGGGTGAGAGACAGAAGGATGGAACAAGGTTAGAAAGACCTTGCTTCTGAAGTCCTTCTAATATTCTTCAGTTCAAAGTATAGTCGTATATCACATAAAGATGTTTTGGTCAATGATGAACTGCATATACAACATTGGTCCCATAAGATTTTAATGATGGCTGAAAAATTCTTTTTCTATGTTTAGATACACAAATGCCTACTATCATGTTATAGTTGCCTACAGTATTCAGTACGGTCACATGCTGTACAGGTTTGTAGCCTAGGAGCAATAGACTAGACCATGTAGCCTAGTTGTGTAGTAGGCTATACCATCTAGGTTTGTGTAAGTACACTCTGTGATGTTTGCACAATGACAAAATTGCCTAATGGCACATATCTCAGAACATATCCTTGTAGTTAAGTGATACATCACTGTACATATAACAAAATTTGCCATTTAAACTATTATTAAGTGTACATTTCAGTGACATTAATTATATTCACAATGTTGTACAACCACAACCCACAATCACTATCTATTGCCAAAACTTTTTCATCATCCCAAACAGAAACTCTGTACCCATTAAGTGGTAAATACTCATCCCTACATCTCTCCTGTCTCTGAAAACATTTGATGTACTTTCTGTCTCTGTGAATTTGCCTATGCTAGGTACCTCGTGTAAGTGGAATCACATAATATTTGTCCTTTGTGTCTGGATTATTTCATTTAGCATAATGTTCTCAAGGTTCATCCGTGTTGTAGCATTTATGAGAACTTCATTCCTTCTTAAGGCTAAATAATATTTCATTGACTAGATAATTTTGTTTATTTATCTGTGGGCGGACTAGTTAATTGTCTTTTTTTTTTTTTTTTTTTTCTGAGACAGAGTCTCACTCTGTTGCCTGGGCTAGAGTGCAGTGGCATCAGCCTAGCTCACAGCAACCTCAAACTCCTGGGCTCAAGCGATCCTCCTGCCTCAGCCTCCCAAGCAGCTGGGACTACAGGCATGCGCCACCATGCCCAGCTAATTTTTTCTATATATTTTTAGTTGTCCAGCTAATTTCTTTCTATTTTTACTAGAGACAGGGTCTCACTCTTGCTCAGGCTGGTCTCGAACTCCTGACCTTGAGCGATCCACCCGCCTCGGCCTCCCAGAGTGCTAGGATTACAGGCGTGAGCCACCACACCTGGCCCAGAATCAATTTTAATGCAGTTCTTAGTTTGGGATTTGTGGTATCCAGGAGTATGTGAATGTATTCTTAGAGGACAATGAGAATTTTACAAATTAAAAAAAATTATTCTTAATTATTATGGGTACATAACACTTGCATATATTTATGAGGTATATGTGATATTTTGGTACACGTATACAATGTATAATGATCAAATCAGGGTAATTGGTGTATCCATCACTTCAAGCATTTATCATTTCTTTGTATTGGGAACATTCCAATTCTACTCTTTTAGCTATTTTAAAATATACTATAAGTTATGTTAACTATAGTCACCCTATTGTGCAGCCAAATACTAGATCTTATTCGTTCTATCTAATTGTATTTTTGTACCCATTAACCATCCCCACTTTTACCCTACTCCTCATGACCATTTCCAGCCTCTGGTAACCATCATTCTGCTCTGTATCTCCATGAGTTCAATTTAAAAAATTTTTAGTTCCCACATATGAGTAAGAACATACAAAATTTGTCTTCCTGGGCCTGGCTTATTTCACTTAATGTAATGTTCTCCAGTTCCATTCATGTTGTTGCAAATGACAGGATTTCATTATTTTTTATGGCTGAATAATATTTCATTGTGTGTATGTACCATATTTTCTTTATCCATTGATGGACACTCAGGTTGATTCCATATCTTGGTTATTGTGAACAGTGCTGTAATAATCCTGGGAGTGCAGATATCTCTTCAATACACTAATTTTATTTCTTTTGGATATATACCCAGCAATGGGATTGCTGGATCATATGGTAGTTCTAGTTCTAGTCTTTTAAGGAACCTCCATACAGTTCTTCATGGTGGCTATCCCGGTTCACATTCCCACCAACAGTGTGCAAGGATTCCCATTTCTCTACATCCTTGCCAGCATTCATTATTGCCTGTCTTTTGGATAAAAGCCATTTTGACTGGGTGAGATGATATCCCATTATAATTTTGATATGTATTTCTCCAATGGTTAGTGATGTTGAGCATTTTTTCATATACTTCTTGACCATTTGTATGTCTTTTGAGAAATGTCTATTCAGTTCTCTTGCCCATTTTTAAATTGGATTTGATTTTTTCCTATTGAGTTGTTTGAACTCCTTATACATTCCGTTTGTTAATCCTTTGTCAGAAGAGTAGTTTGCAAATATTTTCTACCATTCTGTGGGTTATCTCTTCACTTTGTTGATCATATCCTTTGCTGGGCAGCTTTTTAGCTTGATGTTATCCCATTTGTCTATTTATCTTTGATTGTCTATGCTTTTGAGGTATTACATAAAAAATCTTTGCCCAGACCAATGTCCTGGAGTGTTTCTCCAATGTTTTAGCAGTATTCTGTATTTGTTTGTGTACTTACTCTTGCCAGTGAGTTTTATACCTTCAGATGATTTCTTGTTTATTAACATCGTTTTCTTTCACATCGAAGAACTCCTTTTAGCATTTCTTACAGGATAGGTCTGGTGTTGGTGAAATCCCTCAGCTTTTGTTTGTCTGTGAAAGTCTTTTTTCCTCCTTCATGCTTGAAGGATATTTTTGCTAAATATAATATTCTATGATGGATTTTTTTTTCCCTTCAGCACTTTGAGTATGACATTCCACTCTCTCCTGGCCTGTATGGTTTCTGCTGAGAAGTCTGGGGTCAGACATATTGGAGCTCCTTTATGTTATTTATTTCTTTTCTCTTGCTACTTTTAGTATCCTTTCTCTTTCTCTCTCTCTCTCTCTCTCTTTTTGAGACAGAATCTTGCTTCATCACCTGGGTTGGAGTACAGTGACACCATCATAGCTCACTGCAACTTCAAACTCCTGGGCTCAAGTGATCCTCGTGCCTCAGCCTCCCAAATATCTGGGACTACAGGCATATGCCACTTTGCCCAGCTAACTTTTCTATTTTTTGTAGAGATGGGGGTCTCACTTTTGCTCAGGCTGGTCTTGAACTCCTGACCTCAAGCAATCCTCCTAGCTTGGCCTAGTATCCTTTCTTTATCCTTGATCTTCGAGAGTTTGATTATTAAATTCCTTGAGACAGTCTTATTTGGGCTGAATCTGCTTGGTTTTCTATAACCTTGTACTTAGATATTGATAGCTTTCTTTCGGTTTGGAAAATCTGTCATTAATTTCTTTGAATCAACTTTCTACCATTATCTCTCTCTCTCCTTCCTCTTTGAGGCCAATAACTCTTAGATTTTCCCTTTTGAGGCTATTTTCTAGATCTTGTAGGTGTGTCATTCTTTTTTCTTTTTTTTCTTCTATGACTGTATATTTTTATGTAGCCTGTGTTCAAGCTCACCAATTCTTTCTTCTACTTGATCAATGCTACTGTTGAGAGGCTCTGATATATTTTTCAGTTTGTTGATTGAATATATTAGCTTCAAAATTTCTGCTTGATTTTTAAAAATTATTTCAATCTCTTTGTTAAACTTCTCTGGTAAAACTCTGAATTTTTTTCTGTGTTATCTTGAAGTTCATTGAGCTTCCTCAAAACAGCTATTTTGAATTCTCCATCTGAAAGGTCACATATTTCTGTCACTCTGGGATTGGTCGCTGGTGTCTTACTTACTTTGTTTTGTGAGGTAGTGTTTTCCTGGATGTTCTTGATGCTTGTGGATGTTTGTTGATGTCTGGGCATTGAAGAGTTAGGTGTTTATTCCAATCTTTGCAGTCTGGGCTTGTTTATATCCGTCCTTCTTGAGAAGGCTTTCCACATATTCACGGGAATTGAATGTGGTGATTTAGATCTTTGGTCACTACAGCTGTATCAGCACTGAGGGCTGCCCCAAGCATAGTAACACTGTGATTGTTGCAGACTCCTAGAGGCACTGTGCTGGTAGGCTTGGGTACAATCAGGGAGAATTCCCTGGATTACCAGGCAGAGTCTTTCACTCTCTTTTCTCACTTTTCCCCGATTGGAAGGAATCTCTGCTGGTCTGTCTGGGGTTTGGGCAGGGGTGATGTGGGCACTCCTATGGCCACTACAGCTGACATTGCACTGAGTCACACCTGAAGCCAGTATAGTACCTGGTCTCACCCAAGGCCTGTGGTATCTACTGCATGGCTACTGCTGATGTTTACTAAAGACCCAAGTGTTCTTTAGTCAACAGGTGGTGAATCCTGCCAGGATAGGAGTCCTTCCCTTCAGGGCGGCAGGTTCCCTTCTGGCCCAGGATGGGTCTAGAAACACTATCCAGGAGCTAAGACCTGGAATTGGGGGCTTCAGGAAAATGCTTGGTGCTTTATTTTACTGTGCTGAGCTGGTACCCAACTTGCAAGACAAAGTCCTCTGTACTCTTCTCTCTCCTTCCCCCAAGTGGAAGGAATCTCTCCCCAAGCTGCACTGCCTGAGTGGAGGAGGGGGGACTCAAGTAGTCCCTTGGCTACCACAGCTGCTGTTTCACTGGGTTGTGTGCACCCTAAGCCCACTGGCTTCAAGCCCAGCACAGCTCTAGGGCTTGCCCAAGGACTACAGTTCTTGTGGCCTGACTTCCTTTCAAATTTATTCCAGACCCTTGTCCACTTTAATCAGCTGGTGGTGGAGTCAGCTAGAACTTGGGTTCCTCCCACCAGGGCTAGGCTAAATGCTCCCTCTGTGGGCGCTGGCAGAATTATGCCCTGTGTTGTGTTCCACTGTGACAGGGTAGCACTGAGTTCCATGCAAAGTCCACAATCACTATCATTTTGCTCTCCCTCCTCCAGGCACACAGATTCTCTCTCTGCACAGCACTGCTGGGGGTTGGGGAAGGGTGTTGTAGGCAATGCAAGACTGCCTTTCCTACCCTCTGCAGCATCTCCTTCCTTGATATTATGTTAAAACCAGGTACCGTGATCGCTCACCTGACTTTGTGGTTCTTATGAAGGTGCTTTCTTGCTTGGATAGTTGTTCAATTTGGTATTCCTACACGGGGACAATCGCTGGAGGGTTCTATTTGGCCGTCTTGCTCCACCTCCATTCTTGATTTTTTTCTTTAAAAGGGGTCTGCATATTACATGAGTTTGGGGAACTCAAACAATTTGTATTTTACATTTTGTTAATAAGACAGGAGCTATCAAATTATATAATAGCTCATAGGCCAAATCTGGCCTGTGACCTATTTTTGGATGGCTTCCCAGCTAAGAATGGTTTTTACATTTTTAAAAGGTTTAAAAAAATATAGAAGAAGAAAAAGAATATGTGACAGATTTTATGTAGCCCACAAAGCCTAAGATATTTGCTACCTGGCTTCTCACAGAAAAGTTTATTGAGCTTCATAATCAAGGCTGAAGGGCTAGGGCTGTCTTTGTCGTGGCAGAACTGCGACTCAGAAGTGCTTGTCCCTGCCTTTTCTTATGTGCGAAGAAGGTAAGGTGGGTACCGCAGCCTGTTTTTGTCTATGTTGAGTCTTGGCTTGTACCCGATGCAGAGAGTAATTGTACCTGTGGCGGTGCACTGCCTTTCTCTGTAAAAATGGGCAAGGAAGTGTGTACCTCCTTATGTGGGACAGATGCTTCCCAAGGCAGAGTCAGGGGAGCGCTCCTCTGGCTGGGGAGGGCAGGCCACAGCAGAGCCATCTCGCTGCAGAGGTAGACAGCTGTGCCCAACAGGGCCATCGTGAGAAAGGGCTCCTCTCTCTTTCTTCTGCTATTTGTCTACCTGTGAGGACTTGTGCTAGTGAGAAAACAGGCCGTGAATATCATTTTCCTGCTGGGCAACCCTTTGAATCCTCTCCCAGGCCTTTGGGACGCCCCCGTGGGATGGTGGCATGTTTTATGTTAGGTGCTGGTCGTGAGCAATGCCATTCATTATCTGCGTGGCTTTCAGACTGTCTGTCAGCCTTCTTATGGCAATAAATAAGTGACTGTGGATCTCTAGAGATCGAAAGTCTTCTCTTTTTGTGTAATGGCCTGGTGAAAAGGGGCTGAAATATAGCTCTCCTCCGTATTTCTTTGTCATCCTGCTGTTCCATATTTAAGTGCTATTATCTGGAAGTCATTCTTCTCAGCAATAATTTGAAAGAAAGTTGCTTACAAAGGCATCAAGCGGAGGGGACAGCTTGGGTGGAATCGAAATGGGAGAGAGATTGAATTCCAGGTGAAATCCACAGTCTGTCCCTTGAAAGCGAGGCATGTAGATGAGAATGCAAACAGGAAACAGTGGGTAAATACGCCGGGACGTACAATGGGTAATGGATATTGAAGGATGATCTTGTCATGCATGCTAAGTAGATATTTTTATGAGTTTAAATTTAATTAGCATCTGGAAATTAACAAGGCTAGAAAGAAGGGCAATGTGTTTTTAAGTGGTGGCGATGGATAGGTACTTTTTGGAGCATATAGATAAATGAAGATTTAATTCGTAATGCATAATGAGCCAGGTGCCTATAAAATAATTTATTTTTCAAGTTGCTGTGACAGAACGAAACAATAGAACCATCCATTGTTAGGCGATTACTGTTATTACTGTTTTTCTTTGGTTTAATGTTAAAATCAGCTTTGTGGATGGATATTGATTTGTACTGCTCAGGCTGGATAATGTGATTTTTTGTTGTTGTCATACCTCTGTTTCTTCTTTAAGGGATGGGGCAAAAGAATAATGTTTTAGTCTTGCATTTTTATACATTCACCTTAAGTGTATAAATATGTATGTTCCAGGTCAGGGTGGGCTCCTGGAGGAAAGGGGAATGAACTGTATTTTCCATTCTGTAATAGTACTTTTACTATTCAGAGCATTTGGTGTTTTCTTTTCTTTTCTTTTTTTGGCCATCTTTTTGTAGGAGGCCTGAGAAATGAACTTTAGCTATAGGGTGGAAGAGAGGGTCCAGTTCAGTTTGAAAATGATAGAATTCCTGATCTTTCTTTGGTCACAAACTGTACAGATATCTCTAAAGCATAAATTGAGCTTGCCCCATGCATCCCAAATGGTACTGAATTTGGGTTGAAGTCTGGGTGCTCTGGCAGGAGAACCACATGGGTTTGGGTTAAAGTAAGAGGCAGTTCCACTGGAGAGTTCACTCTCCAGAGGAGGTTAGCCCTTTGTGTTGGGCACAGCATCTGTGTATGTGAATTGAGCGTGGGCTGAAGGAGGTGAGAGGGCAATGCTGTTTCTCGCAGACTCAGTCAGGAGTTAACAGTTTAAGAGGTGTATGGGGCACCCTTGTAGACAGTGGGTCATGGGGAGGGGATGTTCATCTGTGGCACAGGTCTATAAAGTGGAACTTACTTCTAGCATCAATCTTGCAACGAGCTGCCTTTCTCCCTCTCTGCTCAATGTTGTGCACCGTGAGCTGGGGTAGAATTGCCTTGGGAAGAAGTGGAGGCCAGGGCTGCAATCTCTTGTGTTAGGAATGAATTTGTGTTTCTGTTTTATCATTTTCTTTTTCTTATTTATTCCCAAGGAAGTACATTTTAGTGTGTGTCTGGGAGTGTGCAGGCAAGCCATACTTTCCATGGAAACTCAATAACTCATATAGGTCTCTAAGGTTGTGGAAGGACGCATGGAAGGTCATCTAGCGCAGACATTTGTGAATCTGACTCTGCACCTAGGTCCCTCTAGGGAGCTTTGAAAAATTCAGAATCCAGGCTCCACTCCTGGAAATTCTGATTAGTCATTCTGAGGACCTAAGAATTAATGTTTCAGAAAAAGCAACCCAGTGGATTCTGATGGGTAGCTGGGTTTGGGAACCTCTGAGCCAGTATAACTCATGCCTATAAGTGGGAGCACACTTAAATCTTCCCAGTATATGGAGACTATAAATGCCAGATGGTGCAAAAAATCATGAGTTTTTGTTTGTTTTTTAGACAGAGTCTCACTCTGTTGCCTTGGCTAGAGTGCAGTGGTGTCATCATAGCTCGCTGCAACCTCAAACTCCTGGGCTCGAGTGAGCCTCCTGCCTCAGCCTCCGGTGTAGCCGGGACTATAGGCATGCACCATCATGCCTGGCTAATTTTTCTATTTTTTTGTAGAGACAGGGTCTCATTCTTGCTCAGGCTAGTCTCAAACTCCTGGCCTCAAGCAATCCTCCTGCCTTGGCCTCCTGGAGTGCTAGGATTACAGACATGAGCCACTGCCCCTGGCCAAATCTTAAGTTTTGACATTAGAACCACTTTGACATCTCTGGGTCTTCATTGTCTCTTTTTGACTTCTTAAAAGCACAAACTCTAGCTTCTTTGTGCTTCTTGCATTAGGGAACCTTCCACTCAACTCAGGCGTTGGGGATAGGAGTCACTGCAGTTCTCAAGGTCTGGGGCCAGATTCTGTAACATGCAACCTTTGTAAGACGGAGCGTGCGTAATCCAGAGCAGGCCAGGAGTGACACAGGCCAGACCTTGTGTAGCTTCCTGCACTGGCCCTGACGTGCCCTGGGGAATCCAGGCGGCTTTCCTGCCAGCCTGAGGTGTTGAGGTCAGCGTGATAAAGAATCCACCCTGGAAAAGGAGGGGACAGGAAGGTGACTGAAAAGTGTTGTTTTTAAATTGGTTGAACCCTCACAGAACCCTAGAGGAAAAATACATTCAATAGCTTTGTTTTTGTTATTGTTTCTGAAGCTTCAGGGTGAAGAATTAGGGGCTAGCTTCTAAGGTAGGGTTACTTTTTACTTTTGGGTCTTTTGAAGTGGCGTCTCTGTGAGCCACAGGAGCACAGAGGAAACAGTAGGGAGATGTCAGCTGCCACTTGGGGAGCACCCAGAATGACGCCTGGGGATTTATGTGGTGTTTGTGAGAGATTAAAACCGTGGTGGGGAAGCAGTCCAACTAGTCATTGAAAACCCTTTGTTTTGAGTTAAATTTAAGCAGGCCATAAAGAGAGTTTCACATTTGTACAAGCACCTTTTAGGAACAATAGTTTCTATCCATTTAATAATGACCTTGGCACTTTCATAAGAACAGCACATTTCTCAATCTGTCCCTGGCTTTGCCAAGGAGTGGTCACACTTCCTGTCCCTTTAATCGCTTCTCCCATCTGGGAAGCACCAGGCTCTCCGGAAGACACCTGTTTTCTCGCCTGTTATTTTCAAAGCTCGGGTCTCTACTGGTCCTTAAAGATTGTGAGAGAGGAGAAGGGGACAGAGGGCCAGGTTTGTTTGTCCCGAAGGACAGAAGTCCCGACGTATTTGTGAAAGACCCCCACCACCTCAGCGCCTGCCTGTGAATTCCCAAGTGAGGCTCAGCATGGCTCATGGACTTTTTTCTTTGTAAAGGCGATTTGAGTTCATTTCATAAAAATGGAATTCGTGGAGAAGGATAAAAGAAGATTTTTTTGAAGAAGAATTAAAATCAGAATTAGATGAAAAAGAAACATACAGAGTTAGAGGAGGAAAAAAATCTTATTTAGTTTAGAAAAATCCCATGTGTCCTCAGGAGGCTAGCACCTGTATTTTAGAAGATTATCCTGGTTGTGCCCACGAGTAGATTTCTTGGTATTTGATAAAGAGAATTAGGCTTAAACGAGCAAGGAAGGAATGGCCATGCTTAGGTAAGGGGACACTAAAGGCTGTGGCAGAGGCTGGGGACATGGTGGTTTAGTGTTAATTTTTTTGGCCTTTTCTCAGCCCTTGTGTTATGGATTAGCAGAGGTTACTGATGAAATGGCCTCAGGCAACCTTGAGCAAGGGGTTACTGGCTGCATCAATCTTTCCTGGCAGCATGATGTGCTTCCCGGCATTGGCAATTCCCATCTGGACAACGTCCCACAAGAGTCTCAATGGCCTGTATCACCCATTCTTCCATAAAGGGAGGCTTGTGTGGGACAACAATGTCTCCCACACCCAGAGTATCCACCATAGACACGGGCAGTGCAAAAATCGCTATGGTGTGCATCTGGGGGGCAGGGCCATGGCCAGCAGAGAGATGGGGCAGGAAATACCAGAAGAATGTAGGGCTAGCCTCTGCCCTGAAATAGCATACTGTCCACATTAAGAATTTATTTAAAAAGTCCATGAAAAAGAATTAAGGATGTTTATTCAAGCAAGCTAAAATAAATAAACTCTTAAACAACAACAAAAATGACAACAACAGAATCCAGGACTAATTAAAGTGTCACGGGACCAATCAGCCAAGGCAGTCTAAAAAGGAGAGCTTCAAGTTCTAAGCCAGGTAATATAACAATAATAATATCAGTAATGATTAGGAGACAATGGAATGCTATGACGCTATTTTTCCAAAACTCAAAGGCTATTAAAAATTCAATCTCCTTCGTTAGAGCATTTGTGGGATACGAGTATGATTATCCTCATGCTGTGGACAAGGAATTGGAGGCTCAGAAGGACTGTGCCTTTGCTTCTAGCATATCCAGTGCAGAGCAGGACTCAGGACTCAAACCTCACGGTGGATCCTTAATCTGTTGCAGGAGTCCAGGAGTTCACCAGCTCCCTCCACTGGACCCCATGGTCTGTACTGATCTCCAGCCCATCTTAAAACTCATTCTGAGGATAAACGTAGTGCATTAGTTACGTTACCATGCTACTAGCATGGTGAGGAAAAGGATACGTAATTTTTGGAGGGTTATAAAACAGTACGTCTGATATGATTTCATTTTTGTAAAAACCACATATATACATGAAAAAAATAACATATGCTAATTTGTTATTTCTGATTATTTCTGAGATGTGTAATTATGGATTGTCTTTACATTTTATACTCTTATAAATTATAGACATGAATATGCATTGTTTCTGTATGAAATAAAAAAAATCCTTAAAAACAGAAAAAATGTTCTGAGATTTTGAAAAAACTTTCTGATTTATCTTTAAAAAATTAAATCTGTTTTATTTTCATGAAATGAAACATTTTGCTCAACAGTAGGAAATCCAATTTACAATAATCAGTTTATATTTTATAACTTTTGTGTGTGTTATACATACTGTTTTGTAACATAATTTCTTCAATCCTCTACTGCTGAACATCTATATTTTCTAATTTACTATTATAAGCAGTTTAGAATAAACACAAATGAGCTAAAATGAGTTAAAATTAAAAGTAGACTCTCCTCAATTATGTCAAATAGACAAAAATACATTCTGGGAAATTTTATTTATTTCCAACCAAGTTATGTTTTTTGACCAGATTGTTATCTTAACCAAGGAAAAGAAAGAAACTCACATATGTTAAATACTTAACAGCCACCCACAAACAAATCTTTATATTTCTTGTTTTTGTATTTTAGGAGGTTTTAAAATCAGAAATGAATTCAAATTCCAGCAGGAGAGAAGTCCCTTTTATACGGATGTTCTTACTTCCTGTAACAATGATCAAACACAATAATAGGAGATTTTACAGAATCTTTGAATAGAATGGATAAAGAAACATTTTGTGTGTGTGTGGGGGGGGAGGGGGGAGGAGGTTACCTACTGTTCACCTGCCTGGATGCCCCTGGAAAGAGCGGCTCTCTTTTCTGTTGACTGCTTCTTTACAGCAACAGAACCAAGAGAAGAGTTTTATTCTCATCATGAAGATTATAAGAACCAAGTGTCAAAGGATAGTTAAGATTTTTATTAAAAAATATACTTACTCTATTTCTGGCACTGAGGACCCAAAGATGAATCAAGAATCACCTCAATGCCACTTCCTCCTATGTGACATCTTCTGGAAATCCTCTAGATTCCCACAGGACATTTTTATTCTTCTATATAACACTTACCATATGATTTCACAATTACTTGTTCATGGGTTTGTCCCGTCCAGTAGATGGTGAGTTTCCTAAGAAAGTCCCTAAAAAATACTTAATGTTTATTGAATGAATGAATGAATTAATGAGCTGGCTCATGAAGAGTGATTATGACTATTATAAAAAATAAAAGTGAAGAGAAAGGGAAGGTAAAGTCCAGGGTAAATTATTACACGGAGATGAAATGATGGCTCTAAGACCCGATGAGATGTTTGTCACCTCTGCCCTGCGTTTAGCTTCTGTCACTGAGTTTGACCAGCCTGCTGGTCCCTGTGGGCTGAAGATTCCTCCTGAGTCTAATTCCTGCAGAGAGGTCGCTTTGGAGTCATCTTAAAAGAGAGGATTTCTTGAAAAGCTGAAAATGTAATGAGTGGGTATTTGAGAAAGCTTAGCTGGTGACAGGCAAGCTGCAGGATTTCTGTCTTTTGACATAGTAAGACAGAGTCTTCTTCATCCCCATTTCTCCTAGACTTGACCTTTTTTTTTCAGAAGACAAACTGGCATTTTTTTTTATTTCCTCCACAAAACAAATGCAAGAACTGTTTAAGGAGCCAAATGGACCATTTATATCATTCTCTGGTCTCAGAGTTGGCAATATCCTTTGATACCTGTCCTTCCCTTCTTCCTCAATAATTGAAACCAGGTTTCTGTTCGGCACATAGATACCCAGGATAAAGACTATATTTCCCAGCTTTCCTTCCAGCTCTGGTGGCCTCTGTGTTCTGGCCAATGGATGTCAGTGGAAGCGGTAAATGCAACTTACAGGAGATGTCCTTAAAGGAACTCTTTAAGTGTGTTTTTTTTGTTCTTCCTTTTCTCCTTCTGTTGGCAGGAGTGTAGATGTGTTAGCTTAACTCCAGCAGCTGTTGTGGGCCATGAGATAACCTTGGGAATGGAAGCCATCCACAGAGGAACAGCAAGATAGGAGAAGCCTGAGGCCCTGAGAGTATGGTGCCCCATTCCAGCTCTGGACTAACCGATCTCTATACTTTTTTGAAAGTAAAAGAGAAATAAACTAATTTGTTTAAGATACACTCATTTTGGATTATTCCGTTACTCATAGTACAATGTAATTCTAGCTTATACAGCAACTGTGAGTTGAAGGGATTATTTTGGTGATTTTCGTCAACTAGTTAGATCACAGGTCTGTCTCTGAGGAGGATTCCTAGGCTTAGCGTGTGTGTACCCTGGACCTAGCACTTCCCCGGGAGCTCGGCTGATTGATAGCGTCATGTCTACTGGAGGCCTAAGCCCCGACCAGAGTGTGTGTCTCAGCATATGAAAAGGTCTTTGGTCAGGGAGAAACACAGTATAGGTGAGAGGTCAGAAAGAATTGGGTTAAAACACTTAATCTGCCAACAACTTGTGTAATTCGAACTTTGGTTTCTATGATTGTGAGGATTAATCGGATATCAGATACTGTGAATATATCAGTAACTGACACATAATAGGCACTGAAGATGTAGCTATTATTATTGAAATATGTTAGGTGTTAATAGGGCTTTATACCCAAAGTTTTTAAAACTCTTGCTTTTATGATTAATAGCAAGACATTGACTAATGCTATCTAAATGAAACCCCATTGATAGAAACATAAGAGCTAAAAACAAAACCTCCTAGTATAAACATTTCTTTCAATATATAAGATAATCTTATTCAATAATAATTGTAAAGTGATGGCTTCTCCCTTTTATAAAAAACCAAAAATAAAATCTTTGTCATTGAATAAGACTTTAAATAACTGTATTGGATCAGGATTCTTAATCTTGGAAAACATAATCATGAAGGCTAATTGTAATAGAAAGGGATTTGTATAGAGTATTAGTAGCTTCTGGAATTCCCAGCGAGACCAGAGAACCAAGGTTGGAAGGTATTTAGCCAGGAGCAGTGCGGACTGGAGAAGCTCTGACCGTATCAGGTGACAGGTCTTATGGAAACCCTAGTAGAGCCCCTGCCCGTCACTTGGCACCTGTGATCTGGGGACTTGAGACTAGACCCTCAGCCACAGCTGCCACAGAAGAACAGAGCCTTGGCAGCTACGCTGACTTGTGTCACTCCCTTTCCTCCACACGGCTTGCTTAGGCCTTTCTCTTTCCTTCTGATTCCCTCTTCTCTGGGGAAGGACAGGACACCATAATGATCCAGTTTCAGGCACAGGCCTGAAGATGAATTTTGGACAAAAAAGTGCATGTCTTTTATTCCCACATGGGCAATTTGTGGGTTCAAGAACCTTCAAACCCAGTTCCATCCACATTCTCTTGACTTCTGCTCTGTGTAGGAATAGGGTTGACTCAGTGGTGTCATCAAAGCCACGGATCAAGAAGGATTCAAGAAAGAGTTAGTTGTAACTGTGTCAAATGCCCTGTGGAGGTTGATTAGGGTGAGGACAGAGAAGAGGTGGTTAAAATTGGCAGCCATGTACGGTAATCCCTGAGGAAGTGACTTCACAAGAGTGATATTTGATATTTCATCCAGCTTACATTTGGACAAGTTAACACTGTGAGAATAACCTAAACTACTGAGAAGTTGTCTGTGCCCAAGATCCTATTGATAGTAACCCTCTAGTAAGAAAATATCTCAATTTCTGTGGACAATACAAACATTGTGTGCATGCGTGCACATGTGTGTGTGTGTGTGTGTGTGTGTGTGTGTGTGTGTGTAAGGATAAAGACATACCCAAATTGGATCACCATTCTGTAATCACAAGGAGCAAAAGGGAATCCATGGGAACTCAGAGGAAATATTCAGATACTGGGTAAAGCAGACAAATGTGTGCATTGAAATGGTAATGTTGAGCCTGCTGGCATGTCTGGAAGCAAAGTGCTTTTCTTCCTTGGACAGGTGGCTGTTATATGTGATGAAGCCTCTCTTCACCATCATAACTTTGACTTTTGAAAGGATATCACCACCGTACAAGTTGTATGCTGAAAGAGTCGCCATATATACCAGTCTCACTTAAACCCAACTCCCAAATCTCTTCTGACAAGTGGGCTTTGGTGTTTTATGTACCTCACTGGATGAACATTGGTGCTTATTTTGTTAAATAAAAAATTCGGATTTGTTCAAATGTTATTAAAATGTTCAAAAGAAAAAGGTCAAGTCCCCTTTAATAAATAGTTTGAAAGCAGTGGAAATTTACTGGACTAGTTAAGGAAAAATTTCAAGCAATTCAATGTAGAATAATGTTAACATTAAAGGCAAGGAGACGTGCCGGGAGGTGAGGAGTACCCAAACTTTTACAATTCTCTGTCTCTCCATAGATGCGTAACTCCCTGTACACATTGTGTTGTGTGCCTGCCACTGTGTCTTTGAAGCTGTTTCCTTCTTTCCATAGATGGTTTTCTCTCTATTATTTCAGGTAAAATCTTTCTAAACACTCACCTCCCTTCCCTCCTGCCTCCCAACCTCCATTCAGGCTCTTCCCTGTGGAAAAATAAGAAGCCAAGAGGAAAGGAACAGCCAGGTCACTGGAAGCTTAAAAGAAGGCTCATAGAACCCAAAGGATTGAACTTCACCTTAAGGAGAAGTTAGAGGAGGAAATATTTAAGGTACGGGCAGCAGCAGCAAGAGGCAATTATTATCTTCTCTCCATAAGTCGTAAACAACTATTTGTGAGTTTTCACAATGCTCTGAGACCCTGACCCTCAGAGCAAGCTGAGCCTGGCAGAAGAGGCAGAGTATGTGTGGGCCTGAGTGTTTGACACCCAAAATAGAAGCTCATAAATAGTCTTCAAAAGAAAAAATTGTAAGATTAACAATTAACTTCTATTTCTCTTTCTCCTTCCTTCCTTTTTTGCATAACTCCTTCCTTCCTTCCCTTTCTTCTTTTACCACATATTTATTGCACACTTATTAGATATGAGGCCCCCTCCTAGGCACCGAGAGCATGAAGGTGGTTGTGTTTGAGGCCCACAATTAGCCCACAGCATGACAGTGCCAGCATAGTGGCACATGCAGTTAGTGTCATCATTCAGAGGTGGGTGGTCTGATTCAGGACTAAATTGGTGCAGTGCAAGACTTGAGGTGGCATCTGGGCTGTGAGCAGCTGCAGGGACCATGAAGAGAAGGTGATATTTAGGAGTCAGGAGAGGTTGAGGGGATGAGGGATAAGCATGAGGCTAGGAGAGTTCCTGGCTTCCTGGCTTGTGCATCTGGGTACGTGGCAGATACACCAGAAGAAATAGTTTTGGGAGAAAAGGTTATTAATTTAGTATTAGGCATATTGAGTTTAAGGTATAGTAAGACATTTTAGTGGCTATAAAGTTGGCTATTGTATGTTCTAGTCTGAAGTACAGGGGTATGTTTGGTCTACATGCATATCTCTGTGATGTATTATAGTACTTGTTAATTATGATGGAATAAGAATAAAAATAATATGTTGCCAAAATAAGTCTCTCTGTGCTTTCACCATCTTTGTTCCTTCCAATCTTCACCCCAGATACAGAGATCTTATAGTACGAAAAAACCGTGCTATGAGAGGCAGTTGTTCGCTAGAGAGACGTTTGTGGGGCCTGCTCTCATGGCGGGTGGTAGGGAGGTGCCCATGAAGGAGAGAGCCAGCAATGGTCCGGACCATGTGGGGTGATACTGGCAGGGTGGAGCTGGGACCCTGACAGAAGACAGAGGGGCAGAAAAGGTTAGAGGACTGGAGAGCAGGTGAAGAACATCCTGTGTTCCCATCCAAGGCAGGCAGTGTCTGGACTGGAAGGGGAGCCGAGAAGGAAAGAGATGTTGTACACCATTTCTGGCCTCAGTGATCAACCGGTAGTGAGATTGTGTTCTTTCTGGCCATGAGCCATACTATTTTTGCCTTCCAGATGTTTTGGAGCCACTGCAAGCTAATAACAGGCAACACTTACTGAGCTGACTATTAGCCTTTCCAAACACTATGCCAAGTGTTCACATGCATCATCATACTTGATCCTCACAATAACCTATATGACATAGGTATTGTCACTCCCTTTTTGCAGACGAGGAAGGTGAGACTTAAGTAAGTGATGTAACAAGGAATTCAAATTCAGCATCCACCTCTTAAACCACTATTCTGTACTGAAGGTCATCAGGATAAAGCTGGGCAGGGTGGCTGCGGGAGCATGCAGCGGGGAGAGCAGAAGTTTGAAGAAGGGGGCTGGGAAACAGCAGTCTTCAAAAGGTGAGTGGGAGAAGAAGAGTCCCCAGGGAGATGGAGCAGTGGCTGTAGAAGGAAAAGTCTGAAAGGAGAGTTGTCATCACAGCTAAGGAAATGGAGTTTTGATAAGGAGGGAACAGCTGGCAGCCAGCACTGCAGAGAGGTCAAATTAAATAAGCACAGAAATACATCCATTGAACTTCCACACTTGCATGGCTGTTGGCCTTGGTGATCTTGGCCAAAGCCGACTGGCGTGGGTTAAGGAGAGAATGGGAAGAGAGCAGGTAGAAGCAGAAAGAGTTGACGACTCCATATGGAAGTCTGGCTGTGAATGGGGGAAGGAATGGGGCCGGAGCGCAATGTCAAGCTGAGAGTTCCTGTTGGCTTTAGGATGAAGAGACTTGTGATGTTTACCTGCTGATCGAGTGAAGGAGAGGTTGATGGCACAGGACAGAGAGACTGTGATTGATGGAGGGACATGGGGAGAGAGAAGCTCCAGACACCAGGAGGAGCAGCTGTGGATAAAGGCAGGATCTGTCTGTTGCTTAGACAGAAGGAGGCAGGTAAGGTTGCAGGCAGCCCAGGAGGAACACGAGGCTTCATGCCTGGTGTTTTCCAATTGCACTGTAGAGAAGGAGGCAAAGCCAGGTGTTGAGAGTGAGGGTGGAGGAGGTGAGATTGGGGTGGGTTGAGGACGAAGTGAAAGTTTGCTGGCTATGGATGGAGGTCATGGGTTTTAGTAGCAGCTCAAGTGTGGGACTCATCTCCCATCATGAGTCATTTAGATGGTTCCAAATTAGATGGTTCTATCACAAACAGAACAGAGAAGGACTGTTTGACTAAAAGTGAACGTAAGTTTTCTAAAGTATTAAAACCCCCCACTTTTAATGATTCTCAAGAAGAGACCCCGGGAGGGTAGCTTCAGAGTAATAACATTTGAAAAAAAAATCAGTAACTGGTATCAGTAGTTTCCAATCAAATTTTCATATCAACTAAATTCTTTCATTTTGACAAATGTACTTTTAGCCAAATTGCTTTCTAGCAGGTTAACTTCTGATGAAGTCACTTGCAGTTGGGTTTTATAGGATAGATGCAAAGTTTGGACAAATTAACAGGAGAGCTTTTTGGCCCATCTTACAACTCTCCCTGAAATTTCATTTTTCAAGCCACAGCACTTACTTTTTGTGCAAGATAGAGGAATATTGATAGTTGGAAAAATGAAAAGTTTAGGTTGCTATTAAGGTAGTTGTTTCTTGTTTAGAAACAGAAGTGCCAGCTTACCCATTCAAATAGCTCAGAGACACCATCATCCAACAACTATTGACTGTTCAGTGGATCTGACTTCTAGAAATCTCCCAGAGCTCCCACACTCAGTGTGAGAAATACTATTGTAAATAAATAATCTGCATTCTAAAATTTGAACGGTAAATAATTCTACCAGTAAAAAAGAGAGGACAAAAACAGATTCACACAAAATACTAAAATATCAAGTTTTAGTAAACTTTAAGGACTTCTAAAGTAGAAGTTGTTTAAGTGAGGCTTTTTTTTTTTTTTGAAATTTAGTTCATAAGAACGGTGGCTAAGTTAGTGCAGTCACAGGCATATAAAATGTTCTGTTTCCCGGAATTTGCTCTATGAGACTTACTGGCTTAGAATTTACTTCCTTTCACAACCTTCTCTCCACCCTGAAAACTGGCAGAAAAGCCACAGGAAACAGAAACCAAATACAAGTACAGAACTCATGCATAAATGGGCAAAAAGAGTTAAGCCCCTCGTTCATATTGTATCCTAGGATGATACATCAAACCTCAAATAGAAGTCCGGAGCCTCTTGGATGGTGACGGACTCTCTCTCAGGTGCTACCCCACCAAGAAGGAGGAGGGGGATCCTGTTGCCAGTTTCCACCCTAGTTCAGGCTGAGGGTCCCTACCTTGAGTCATCCACTCCTTGATTTTGACTAGATCCATATTTTTTTAAAGCATACATTGGTTCCAGATCCAAACAATTTTTTAACAAGATATTTCTTTGCTTGTTCTCTGCCTCCTATCTAGATACTTGGGTCCTCTGTTAATCCATATTTCTCTAAATTGGAGTTATTTGCCCTTTGCTGGAGAGAACCAGACATCACTTTTGTTTGCTCATTCACAATGTGTGTATGTGCAGAGGGCTTGAGCAGAATTACCAGATATGCAGCCCACTGGGGCAGGCTCAGTGGGGACGCAGGGACTCCCAGGGGCCAAGGCAAGGCTGGACCTCCCTTCTTTTCACATCCCTGGAGTCTTTATGCTTCACACATTTGTATCCTTCAAAGAGCCTCCTTTGGCACTTGAAATGAAAGCAGGATATACACTTTCCACCACTGCTTAAGATTTGTTGAGTTTTAGTTTGGAAATTTCCTCTCCTTGCCTATATATTCTTTTATTTGAAGGATCTGTTCTAAACATTCAGAAAATTTTATTTTTAAATCAAAGAATGTGTGACAATGATAGCCTTTGTGCCCAATATTTAATACCAGCAGAATTCAGATGAATTTCCTTAACACAGTTTTTATTTAAACTTTTTATAATTCTGACCTGATTAGCTCCTACTTTGCTTCTTGGCAATTTCTGACTTAAGTCCTATCCAGAAATCTCTATTTGAAGGCCACACTTTTCTTTACACATTTTCCAGAGTGTTTCATTTATCATGGTTCATTGCCACAGACTCCCCCTCTAATGTTTGCTATTCTTTGAGCATCGGCCCGCAAAGTAGCAGTTGTGTTGTTAATGAGAGTGACGTGAGATTAAATGCCCTGGATATCACTGATCTCAGGGCTTTTTAGTGGTGGTGCTAAGTATTCCTTAGCAAGTGGATGCAGCTCAGCGTTGTATATCATGACTGCAAGGAAGCATTTGAATTATGTTTCCCCTGGGCAAGGGTGAAAAGTCAGAGTGAGATTGATATTGGATTCTCTACCTTTATTTTTTTTCCCCATTGAGTGTGAATCAGCCATCAATCTCAAGTGAGGATTTTTCTTGTAAAAAAATTCCGCACGGTAATTCCATCACTCGAGAGTCTTCAGAGTTGTCCTTCTTTCATTATCTAATAAATAATTGATAAATAGTATTGGAGAAACCCAGCATTCAACAATTACCCCAAAATATTGCATGTCAGGGATTAAACTAGTCACCGAGAGCTAAACAAGACATCCTGTTGCCCACAAGGAGCTAACAGTCTGTTGGAGAAGACAGGTATGTCTTAAGTGCCATAGTAGGACTAACTGTGTCTGAGGTGTCCCCAAAGTCTTCACAGTGGGGGTGGTATTTTAGTAGGCTAGGCATGGAAAGATGACTAGGACTTTGTGGGACAATAGAGAAAATTGTGTTTGAATATCAGTAAAGATCTGTTCATTCAAAAATCTTTGTATTATTCCAAGTTAATTGCTAAAAGGGCTTAAACTGGGTAGAGCCAGATTATAGGGCATATAGACACTTATTAGTTTATCTTTCCCATCTACAATAAACCCCCATTCTCTGGTTACTGATCTTCTCCTCTCCTCAGTCACGTGGGCCTGGTGGTAGCCATATATTGCACGGAGCCTTGGAACTCTGGATACTGTTGATTGGACCAGAGCAGGCTGGGGTCAAGAGACTTTTCCTTGAGTCTGGCCATATAGATTGGTTTAGAAATGAGAACCTGACCCAAGTTCCCCTGTTAGAGTCCCCCCCCCCAGCTAATTAGGTCTGGGGAAGAGAGAGCAAGAGTGTGAATAAGAGCAAGTGAGAGATGCACCATGGATAAACATGAACTTGAAGTGAATCATTGATATGAAGCTATAAACTTCTAGAAGAAATCATAGGAAAAAATCTTTGTACCCTTGGATTAGGCAAAGATTTCTCTGATAGAACATAATAAGTAAGAATTATAAGAGAAAAAATTGATAAATTTGATTTAATAAAAATTATTAATAAAAGCTTCTCTTTGAAGTATACTGTTAAGAAAATCAAAAGACAAAGCCACAATCTGGGAGAAAATATTTACAAAACACATATTTGATAAAGGACTCATACCTAGAATATATGAAAACTCCTGCAACTCAATAAGAAGACAAATAAGCCTCCAAAAACTGACAAAAGAATTAAACAAACCTTTCACCAAAGAAGAGATATGGATGGCAAATAAACCCAGGAGAAGATGCTAAACATCATTATTTATTAAGAAAATGCAAATTAAAACCACAATGAGATACCACTAGAATGGCTATTAGAATGACTAAAATTAAAAAGACTGACCACACCAAGTATTTTAAGAGGAGGTAAAGCAGCTGGAATGCTGATACATTAATAGTGAAACATGACATGGTACAGCCACTTTGGAAAACAGTTTGAGTTTCTTATAAAATTAAACATACACTTAAAAGATGACCTAGCAATCCCATTTCTAAGTATTTACCCAAGAGAAATGAAAACATAAACACATGACCACACAAAGACCTGTACGTGAATGTTCATAGCAGCTTGATTCATAATAGCCCCAAATTGGAAACAATCCAAAAGTCCATCAACAATAGATAAACAAATTGTGGTGGATTTACACAGTGTGATATTACTGAGTAACAGAAAGCAACTAACCAGCAATACTCATAACAGCGACATGGATATATTTCCAAAACATTATATTGAAAGCAAAAAGTTATACCACATACTAATATGGTTTTATTTATATGAAATTCTAGACAAGTCAAACTATGAGGAATAGAAAACAGATCAGTGATTTCAGGGCTGAAAGTCGGGGGAGGGATTAACCCATATGAGCACAAAGGAACTTTTTGGAATGATGGAAGTCTTTAATATTTTAATTGTGGTGGTTGTGTGACTGTATACATTTGTCAAAACTCATGAATTAAACACTTAACAAAGAGTAAATTTTACTATATATAAATGATACTCCATTAAAACTTATCAAAAAGAAAAAAATGAGTGCGCGTGGGGCTCGAAGCCTGGGAGCATAAACCTTGGGGGCTGGTAGGACTCTGTCTTCTGCCGCGTGAGGAGCAAAGTATAAAAATCTGGCCTGCAGAACGTTGGAAAAGATGAGTGGATGTGCAGAAAAGCCAAGGCAGGATGTGGAGAGAGATTTCTGAAGCTGTTTGCGTCTGGGTCCCAGTAGGTACCTGGGGTCCAGCTGTGTCCCGCCCTGGGGTGCTTTCCTGCCCTGAATTCCAGGAGCCCCATACAGAAAAGTCCCTCTTTTTGGCCTCGGTTGTCTCAGTAGATTTCTGTCACTTGAAATCATAAGAGTCCTAATTAATAAGGAATCGGGCACCTTTGTAGAACATTTCCCATGGGCGCAATCTTCAAGGGCAGAGAATTTCTTGGCACTTTCCATGAGGCACAAACATATGTTCCAGAAACTGTTCTTCTTTGGAATTCCTGAGGAGAAGGGCAGAAGGGACATCATGCTGGGGTTGAGACTCTAAATCCCAGGTCTGTCTCCATGACACACTAGCTATGTGTCTTGGGCCAGTCTCCTCGCCTCATTGAACCTCCACTTTCTCACATGTAAAAGGAAGAATTAAACTAGATAGGCAGCTTGTGAGCTTTTTAATCCGAATTAGATAAATAGCCCAATACATAAAGCAGGTACACGTGGAACTGCCCTGGCTGACGTGGAAGGCGGCCTTGGTCTACGTACTTAGAGGACAGGAGTGCAGAATAGTTTATGTGAATGGATTGTTGTGTTTGAAGATTAAAGAGTGGGGAGTCATCTGTATTAGCTGGAGTATAAATATAGAAACTAAGAATGTAAGCATGCTCTAAGATGATGGCAGAGGAAGCTTGACCTAAAAATAAATGTTTGGAGCTGCAGCATACACTGGGTGGCCGAGAGCGCGCAGAGCAAGCCCACCTGCTCTCTGTCCTAGGGCTCCGTGTCTTTTCCGCACAGCACCATTCACTCCCAATGGCGTCATAAGCTCCGTGGAGGCAGAAGCCAAATCTGTCTTGTTTAGGTATGTTTCTGTGCTTCAACAACCCCGCACCCCCGTTCACCCCAAGTTTCCATGAGAGCATCCCTGTCATCAACAGCTTTTAAGGAGCCTGCTTTTTAAGGAGCCAGGACTCTCTGCACATCCTGACACCTACGGGAAGGAAGCCCCTTCCTCTTGGGGGCACCGAGCAGCTTCTCTTCCTTGTCCCACCAGTCCTCCAGGTCTAAGGGATGGGACGAGGAGGGAGAAACAATACCGCTGCCTGGAGTCACCAGGGTCTTTTGTACTGTGGTCTGTCCCTCACGACCTCACGTGGAAGTGGGGGAGCTGGAGGGATTGAAAATCTATTCAAACCCGACGGTGGCAGAGGTGGCAAACTGTCCACTGAACATTTGTGCTCCTCCTTCCATTACAGGACCGGTAAGCAGCTCCCCAGCCAAGGACTACGCTTCCCAGCACCCCTTGCCTCCTGGTGTGGTTCCCTAACGAAACCTGCAGACGAAATGTGAGCGAAAGTCATGTGGCTTGTGTTTGTCATTTGCCTGCTTGCCCTCAGACCCTTTTCCTTGCCCTCTACCTGCTCTGCTCGTTCTGTAGGGAACCTGTCCCCACCACCTGCAGTTTCCCAGGCTTCCTTCCCCAGCTCTGGCTCCCTGTGCCCTGTGGGAGGCATTGGCAGGAGATTGGAAGGAAGGAGGAAGGGAGAAGCTAGGATATCTTGGTTCTGATCTCTTCACTTCAGGTGACATCTCTGTGGTCTCAGCTCTTAACTACTAGCCCCTTCTTCCATGGCCTCAGTTGCCCAGCAGCCCTTTCTGCAGCTCACAGGAAGAAGCGATGAGTGAGCTCCGACTGGAAGAGGCTTCCTGCCGATGCTCCTCTCTGGATTGCCTGACCTCTTCTTTTGGGCTTTTCAGTTCTTGCTATTGTCTGTATTAAACTGCCATTATTGGAGTACCGGGCTGGGCTTTGTCTTCCTGATAAGACCCTGACCAATATACAGGCCAAGTGGTAAACAGCAGGTGTGCTCTCTCCACTCTTATCTCCTGGCTGGGGCCCATAGGGATAATGGAGCCACGAGATGGAAGGAGCCTGGGTTCTATGGCAAAGTGCCACCTGCAGGGCAGAAACACCCACATCAAACTGCTATATGAGTCAAGAATAAACATCTGTGTTGCTAAGCCACTGAAGTGTTGGGATTTAACTATTATAGCATCTGGCCTTATCATAGTATACTAACCAAAGTGGGGATGGGCATCTCAGATGCCTTTCCCCTTGGCCTCCTGCCTGTCCCCTCATGTGGCTTCTGGGACACTGGCTGTAGGTAAGAGTTTAAAACAAATCAGGGTGGGTAGCGTCTATGGTCCCTTCCAAGCTCTATGATACTGGGACTATGTTCTCTTTAAGAGGGCTGTGAATAAGGTGATGGAGAAATGATAAAAATAGGAATGACTACATTGTAATATTCTTGATTTCAAACCTATTTTACTTCCGAAATCATTAATTAATTCACTCATTAGCTAACTCATCAATTTCCTGAAGTATTTACCAAGTGCCAGTTGCTTGAGGAAGGCAGGCTCAGAGACAGGCCTGGACAGTATCTGGGCTCTGGGTGAGAGAGAATTCAAATAAAAAATGTGAATGGAAACCACAGGCCTCCCAGGTACTGACCTGTGGGACTTTTGATACTACCTTGGTCCAGTTGATCATTCTCGGGCTTAGTGAAGTGCAAGACCACCTGATAGTGTTCTAGGCAGTGCTTTGCAGTTTAGAGTGGCTACCACCATGTCACGCCATCGTTTCAGCTTTTGGTTGGAGGTCAGGGGATTCCGCTGTGCCCTTATTTTTTGTGTGTGGGTGAGACAATGTGCCTGGTTGGTGGACAAACTTAACTGTGTCTTCCTTCTGGCCTCTTCCTCGGCCTATTTATGGAAACAACTGGTTACCAATCATGCTGGGGGAGAGGCTCATCCAGGGCCCCACTCAGAAGGCCTTCCTAGTGATCCGTGTGCTGGGTGCAAGTTTGGCCTGGGCCATTTGTTGCCCTGGGTCAGTGGCTGTGCCTCGGACAGGATGGTAGAGCTTTGTAGGGGATGTCATGTCCGGCAGGGCCTTGAGGAGGGTCTGGGGTGATGTCCAGAGGTGGAGGGAGCAGCTGGTGGGTGTGCTGGAAGCCTGTGAATGACTCTCTGGAACTCATGGAGGGGAGTATGGGCCTCATGGTGTCTCTAAGATCTGTAGAAAACACAGTCAAATGTCAGTTCTCCAGAGACTTTAGGGCTGAATCGTTCTCTATAATTTCTTCTTCCCGGATGGCTAAGCGTTTATCTTTTAAACCTCCAAACATTTTATTTAAACATATGAAGAGGGAATTTATCTAAAATGTATGATGTGCCCAGAACCCCATGGGGAACTTTGGCTCCAACTTTATAGCCTGAAAGGATTCCACAGAACACACAAAAATCCGGTAGAAGAGGTTGTTCTTGAGGCTCAAATATTCCAAGTTTCTATGATTATAATCTGAAAATATAAATATCTCTAGAAGGGTAACAGTCATTTAGATTATGAAAACATAGGTGGCAGGGAGAGGGGCTGTTTCTAGGGCCCTCCCAGTGAAGCCTTGGAGGTGGCAGTGAGGATATAAAGGTGACAAAATCTCCTGCTACTGCCAGACTTAGCATGCTCTCCTCACCCTCTCCTCACCAGCAGGGGTCAATGAAATCCATTGGCTCTGCCCACCCTTCTTATCTCTGCTTGGGAAACCACCTCTCCTTTTTTTTTTTAAAAAAAAACAGCTTTCTTTACACGGACATATTCCATGCAATTCACCATCTTAAAGTGTATGATTGAATAGCTTTTAGTATGTTTACAGAGCTGAGCAACCATCTCTATACGTCAATTTTATAATCTTTTTCTTACTCCACAAAGATATTCTAAACCCCTTAGTTGTCAGCCCCCAATCCTGCCACCCTCTCCCAGCTCTAGGCAACCACAAATCTGCTTTCTGTCTCTATAGATTTGTCTATGCTGGACATTTCAAAAGAAAAAAAAAAGGAATTATACAACATGTGATCCTTTGTGTCTGGCCTCTGTCACTGGCATAGTGTTTTCGTGTTTCATGTCCCACCCATATACCAGTACTTCATTCGTTTTTATTGCCAAGTAACATAGCAATGTATGGATATGCCACACTTAATGTATCCGTTCATCAAATTGATGGACGTTTGGGTTGTTTCCATTTTTGGCTCTTGGGAACGATGTTGCTATAAACATCCATGTACAGATTTTTATGTAGACTTATGTCATACGTTTTCATTTCTCTTGGTATATACCTAGGAGTGTGGTTGCTGGATCATATGGCGATTCTGTGTTTGACTTTGTGCAGAGCTACTTGTAAAGTTCTACAGGTTGGAGATATTACTTTATGCTGCAATGCTCCTTGTTTACATTTTGCTCTTAGAAACTTGGATTAAAAATATGTGTGTGTATGTACTGATTTTCATGGGAGAATGTCTTATTCAACTCTTAACCAGCGTTCACATGTTTGTTTTAGACTGTGTCAAGGAAGTCCATCCTGTGTGTGTGTGTTGTCATCAGGCAGTCCTCATTCTTCCTTTCTTCCATTTTGTTCACTGCAGGTTCATTTCTCTCTTTGGGACTGTGGTTTGTTTCTATCTTACAAATTGTAGAAATAACAAGATGGAAAACTCAATTCCTGTTATTCTAAAGACCGGGGGCTGGAAATGAGGTTAGCAAGGGGCCAGGGAGAGGTGTGTGGGAAGGAGTCTAATTCCTGGAACGCGGGGCTGCTGTAGGGCTTGGTGTCACAAGCCCCTTGTCCCCTGGGCGGCTCTCCAGGCCCACGCCCAGTGCTCACGGGGTGTCAGTGCCGTACGTGCTGCCCGGCACTCGCACGAAACACCTGCACACAACCATTGCCAAGGGCTGAGGAGCTGTTTGAGATGCCATATCCTGTTTGGGAATTGTTTCAAGTGAAGTCAGTGACTCTTCCCTGCATTAAAACAATGTTTTGAAGGAGAGAAAAAGAGAGAAGGAGACTAGCAGAGAGTCTTGCCTCAGAGAAGCAGTCTGTGTGCAGCTGTCCCCCTGCCCAGCAGCTTGTGCCTTGTCACCGGCCCTTGCCCCTGCCTGCTTCCTCTTGTGGGCTGGAGGACAGGAGGGAGCTGGGTGGCTGCAAACTCCCCAGGCAGCTTGTCCTTTGTTTCTGTATCAACTATTCCTTCTTTTCTTTATTCATTCAACAAACATTTCTTGAGAGCCATTATGTGTCCTGCACTGTGCTAGGCACCAGGGCACAGACCTGGTCTCTGCCAGATGGGATTTACAGCTCTTTATTCCCTCTTACCTTCCTGCTCCTTATCTCACTCTCCGTGCTTTCTTCCTCCTCTTCTTATGCTTTTCTTTTGTAATGTATTAAAGAGACACAATGCTTTTCCTTTTTAAAAGATATTTTCATGTTAATGTTTCCTTTTCTAGACTCACACTGAGAGAATTTAGAGTTGGGGCTTTGGCACAGCCTAAGGGCCTACCACGTATTCCCAGTGGCCTCCTCTCTGCCTTGGAGGGAGAGGATAAGGCCAGACCTAGTCAAACTCTGTATCCAGCAATGTGGGGGCCGTGCATCTCCGCATCTGTGCCCTTGCTACCGGCTGCAAGAGAAAGTGGTGCTGCCCAGAGAGGTTGGCAAGCTCCATGGAGGGATGAGGGGGGTTTAGGGGGTCTCTGGGGAGATGCACAGAGAAGCACTGACTGGAGGTGTTAGAAGTCCTCCAAACCTAGCCGGGCCACTTGACTCACCTCCAGATGCAGCTCCAAAGATGTAAATGCTCTTGAAAGTGCTTCCTGGCTCCCGTGGAATATTTGGTCTAAATGCCATCAGGATGCCGTGGGTCTTAAGGTCTTCTCTACACTGGAATGTTTGCGGTGATTGCACTTTAGTCCAAGCCTCTGCCTCTGACCTGACCGATCCAAGGACCGGTCCTCCTCATAGTCAGATGTGAACAATAGGCTTTGCCTCGGCCGGAGTCACCGTTTTTCCTTGGAGAGAAGGCACAGCTGTATTTCTGTCTTCTCTAAGTGAGATTCCGCCTGCTGGATGGCCGAGGGGCCTGGACCAGAGTGCGGTGTGGAATTTAAAGCAGTGCTCTTCAAACTACTGGTAGTGAAGAAATTGTGTATTTTGTTTTACTTTTTATTTCCAATTATGTGTGGACTGATAATTTTTGTAAAATGCAAGAAAAATAAAATGGAAAACACAAAGACATATAAAACACAAGCTCTGATTTTTTGTTATTAGATTTGATAGATATTAAATTGCTCTGAAAAATTGTTATAATAGTTCCTAAACACTCTCAGTTTCTGTATTTTTCTTGTTGCGGACCAGTAACAGATTATGGGTGGGTAGCGGTCTGTGGGCCACACGTAGGTCCCCACTGCCCCTCTTGCCCCCACCCCTGCCCCACGGGAGTAGCCAGTTCCTGCTGGAGGGCCGGGGGGCTGAAAGCAGGCTAGCGTGGCGCAGGGAGCAGAAGTTCCAAGCTGAGTCCGATGTGTGCGCTAAGATTCAGCGTTTCTTAGATAGCACTTTTGGTAGTAAGGAGTTGAATCCACTCAAGCTGGTTTTGGTTTTCCACTCACAGGACTCCTGGAATCCGGGAAAGCTGCCCTGCCAGGCCTAGGAAGGGCAGAAGCTAGGGCAATTTCAAGGATCTCAGCAGCCCAAGTTCATGGACCTTCACTTAGGGCCCCACCATTAACATGGCTCAGCTCCCAGCTCCTTCAGGGTCTGCGCCTCTTGGCATAAATTGTCAAAAGACAGGTTCTGTGGATTCAGTGTGGAAAAAGGTCCACCTCAGTGCAATTAGCGGTGGGCCCAGAGCCTGCTCTCCACTCAGGAGGGGCCATGGAAAGCAACCCTACGAGAAAGGAGTTAATAGCAGGCTGGGACCAAGGGCAGCTCTTGGTGCAAGTCGCTGCCAGTGGCAGGTTCCAAACAATGAGCTACTTCTCAAGCAGGAGAAAGGTTTTAATCATTCAATTGCAGGGAGAAATTCCTGGCTCTGCCCCGTGCAATCAGCTCATCCCCTGGGTCTCTAAGTGTGCTGAAATGTTGCTTCTTTGCTCCTGGTGTAACTACTCACTTAGCAAACAGGAGTCTCCATGGAAGGCACTGACCTGTGATTTATGTGTCATAAAAGGGCCGGGGTGTTTGATGCCTGTACTTATCTGCCTGAGAAGAAACATTAAATGAGAGCTAATGGACCCTCGGCGCCTAACGCGGCTGCCGCGAGCTGCATGCATGCGCACAAGTGTTCCATTGCAATCTGGCTCCCTGGGGGGCCAAGCTGAGTTTTTTCCGCCCTGCAGATCTCAAAGAAGCTCAAACAAAGCCACAAGCACAAGAAGTGGAAATAAGAGGCCCAGAAGCTGCAGTTTTCCCCTTTCCCTACCTGCTTCACCGCTGAAGGTCTTTTGCCATGAAGGTATTTAAAACCTTCAGAGTTAAAAACCTAATGTGAAGCAAGAATTCAAGCTGATGACACCATTTTAAATGATGGTTTAACAATTCATGGTTCCAGATGGAAGTTCCAGATGGGAGACCTCCTTGACCTTATACTGAACAGTTTCTTATAGAGGCAGCAGAGTCCATTCGATTCCAGAACGGCTGTATTTTCCTTTAACTAGCCAGCTGGTGGTGAGCCCCCTGATTAGCTCCGGGTGCCTACCAGCAGCAGGCGCTAGGTGGCGCTGCAACGCAACTTTAGTGCACGGCAGTGCGCGTTAGCGTGCAAAAACCGGGGAGGATTTAGTGCTCGGAGAAATTGAACCCTTTAAGGAAAGGAGTACAAAAATCACCACTTAGAGGTTGCTGTAGAAGCCTTGGAGCCACAGACCATCCTCTACAGGGACTAAATGGCTAAATGCAAGGATGGTGTGGAAGGGAATATGTACCTAGTGGTGGTTTGCAAAGTCTTGACAGAGGTATCATCACGTGTGTGCAGCAAAGGCAGAGAGAGAGAAAGAAAAGCCTGAAAACAGAATAAGGGTGGGAGAGAGATGGATTTTTAAGTGACTATTATTATTGTCTTATTTTGAAGGGAAATTTGGTCTGAAGTAGCTGAATTTCCTCTGGGTTTCTACTCCCACCCGACCATTGAATTAATGTTAGTATAGTGAATAGTTATAATAGTTAGAGAATTATGGGTAAGTAACACTGATTAAAGGTACTTATTCATGAGTGATAAGAAGAATCAAGAAAGAAAAATTAAGTGAAACATCATAAAATGTCTTTTCTCATGGGCTGCATACTCTAACATTTGGGCTTATGCTAGACTTATGATACAAGAAATAGTCCACAGATTTTGTGGACTTAGTTCACAAAATCTTAGTTCAGATTTGGATGGTTTTGGAGATAAACAGAAGGTCATTATCTGAGCATAATTTATCCCTAGTTTGCAAGGATTTCTTCTATCTATTTCTGTTTCTAATGGGACTTTAAATCAATGGCTTTCAAAATGTGATTCCTGGACCAACAGCATGAGTATCACTGGGCACTTGATAGAAATGCAAATTCCTGAGCCCCACGCCAGACCCCCTAAATAGACACTCCCGGGATGGGACTAGCAATCTATGTTTTAGCTGGTCCTCCAGGTATTTCTGATGCATGCTGAAGTTTGAGCACAATGTTCTAAGGAGTCCTCAAATATGTGTGTGGAAAAGTGAGAATAGGTAGATTATTGAGTAAACATTGAACCCTTACTATGTTTTAGCAGGGCGCTGGGGTTATAATGAAAACATGGTTCTTCTTTCAAGCTGTTTGTAATTTAGTGGGGAGACTATAAATGTAGTAAATACTACGTGAAAAAAGTAATTCTGCCTAGAAAGGAGGAAGGAGAAATATGAGATTTAATGAGGCAGAGAAGGGCTTGTAGCTTTTAAATGTTGCCTTTTATTATTGCCAAAGAAGAGCTTTGCTCACCTCAAAACATGAAGGAGCCAAGCATGCTGAGAGAGATTATTTGAGTTTCCTTCCCCTATATTTGGTTAAAGATATGGGCTTTGCAGGTCACTTTTTAAGAGGGAAAATCTGGCCAGCCTTGGACTTTCACTCAATGCCAGAAGTCAATGAAGTAATGTCTAAAAATTTCTGAGAAAAAGAGTGACTCAAGAATTTTATATCCAGCCAAGGTATTGGTCAAATATAAAGACAACGGATAAACATTCTTGTGCCCCAAGAAACTCAAGAATTACAGAATATACAAACACTTCTTGGGAAAAAAATTACTCAGTGATGAGATTTAAGCCATGTGAGAGGTAAATCAAAATAAAGAACTCAGGAATGGAATAGTCACAGTAAAAGGCTGGTGGTGAGCATTTAATTCATGTAAATATTAACACAAGAACTAAGCCTTAACAAAAGTAAGAATTATGGTAGCAGAATAGAAAATGAATGTTGTAATCCTTACCAGGGCATAGGGATAGAGGTGTGAGAATACTAATTTCCTCATCTTTCTTAGTAGGAAGTTGATTTTTGTTATAAACGTGACTAGCCACTTTATGTTTTTTTGATCATTTTTTTTTCTTAACCTAGAGGGCTCTTTTAAGGAGTAATAGCTTTTCTGGCAAAGAAATGTTTATCTGAAGTTTATTTTCCTTCACTTCCTTCAGCTTTAAAATCTAAATTTGCTGCTCCTCATGCTATTTCAGTTCATGATTTCACCATCAACTTTGTCACCCAAGCCAGAAACTTGGAATCATCCTTGATTTTTCACCTCTCCTTCATCCCTCCCATCCAACCTGTCAACACCATTTCCTGAATATCGAGTTTTCCCTCTCCTCTTTATCCTGGCTACCACTGACCTAGGACAGAGCCTCTCCAGGGGCTTTGACACTGGCTTCCTATCTGGCCTCTGGCCTTCTTGGCTTTTCTCTATTATTTATATTCCTGCGAATGATCTTTCTAAAATGCAAGTTCATCTTATTACCATCCAGCTGACATCTTTCAGAGGTTCCCTATTTCCATCAGGATAAATCTCAGGCTACATAAATATACCATCTTCTGTTTCTACCCTAATACTTTTATCCCTAAGCTGCTGTGACATGGACAACTTCTGGTCCTTCTGCCTACGGTTGTTTTGTGTCCTTTATGGCCTAGATGACTCCTGCTTATTCATTGAAACACAGCACAAGGGTCACTGCAGGAAGTTTTGCTGACCTTGGGATAAGTTTATGTCCTTTGTGTTCCATAGTTCCCTTCACATGTCTCTGTTGTAGCACTGAGCATTTAAGAACTATTTATGCGCTGGTCTCTGCCACTGCAGGTTCCTCTGTGTTAGGAACCACGTGTGTGTGTGTGTGTGTGTGTGTGTGTGTGTATTTCATCACAGTGCCTGTTGTACAGCATGGCACACAGTAGGCTTGCAAAGACTACTGAAGTGAACTAAGCAATGCTGGCACATTTTTCTGTTGACACCAAATATACTTCCTCACTCCCCTGGGCACAATTGCATAAACACCAAATTCAATAGTGCTTCATTTTTCTGAACTCTGGGCAGGAATGTGTCCTTCCTTCTGCGGACACATTCTTTCTTCACATATGTTAATACTATTGATTAAGTTATAGCTTTGGTTTTTTTTTTTTTTTTAAAGCAATCACATTCCAGTCATGTCTCTCTAGCTGCATCCTAGACTCCTTAATTGGATTTCTTCATTCCTTCATTCATTAGTTCACCTATGCTATTCATGGAAGGCTGTATGTTTAAGAGGCATCTACTAGGTTTTCAGTAAAACAGTGCCCTTTGTGTTACTGGCCTTCGTTGTGGAGCACAAAGTGTGAGCCCAGTGGATGCAGCAGTGGGTGGGATGTGTGCATAAGGCAGGCGCCAGTGGCAGGGGAGGGCGGGAGTCCTGAATGCTAAGTCCATCCGCAGGCCAGGCCCTCAGGTTCTTGAGAAGAGTCTAGTGTAGAGGTTAGTAGCTCTGGTTTTGGAGTGAGGCAGACCTGGTTTTGAATTTGAAGTTAATGTAATAGTTTAGTGGACAAATTCCTTACTGTGAACCTCATCATCTGTTCAATGGGGGTAATAGCAGGACTAACATTATAGAGTTGTTTAGAGAATTAAAAAAAACAACGACAACATCGAAAAATGTGAGGCAGGTGACCAGCATAGTCCCCTCCATTGACCTCATCATTATCATCGTCACCATTTAACAGTAATAACTGCTCTGAGTCTGGGCTTAGCCTGACCATCCTTTGGGTCCTCCTCTCCTTAGGGTGTGATTTAGTCGGTGGTGATGGGAGCCTGAGAAAGACCTGTGGACATCTCAGACATCAGTTGTCTTTTCCTGCTTTCTCCGTTAGGAAATGCTTTGGGTTTTTAGGGATTCTGTTTATACAGGGATTATTTAGCATTTTTATTCTCTGAAGGTACTGGCATAGCTTCAGACTGTAATTCTAAGGAGAAGGCGTTTAGCTGTGGCTTTCTTTGTTTGTCAGGAACATTTCTGTAGATAAGCACCCTGCACAGTAAATAAACTGCATTGTTATTACATTGCCTAGCAATTTACCTGTAACAGACGGCTGTGCCTGCTATAATGACATGATAGCTAATCCATACCCCTGCATGATTTTATCTTCTACAGGAGGAGGCTGGCAAGTTTAAAGGGGACACCCTTAAGGATTAGCTGGGGGAAGCCAGTTCTGGTTTCTGTAAGCCAGTGTTTTGCTGGAGGTCCACCAAAAGTCCGGTGCCCAGGCTGTGAACGAGTGCTTAATTTCAGGATCAATTACCTTAAGCTTCCCATAAGTAGGTTCTACCTAAAGCTTGTGTAGAAAAGCAGTTTGCTTTAATTAAGGAAGTCTCTCAGTCCTTGAGTCTGTGTTTAATACAGAGGTTAATTTTTTTTCTTACTGCATTAGAAGTTTTAGATATGCAAATAGCCTATCATCCAACTAGCCTTAAAAGTAAATAAGAATTGCCTTTGACAATTCATAAATAACATTGTTTTCATTTATTTAACTTCCTGTATGCTTTTTGATAAAGCCCTGAAAGTGATGTTATTAGATCCAAAGGTAAGAATTATTTTATAGCACCATAAAACTAGTTTGACACTATTTACCAAACACCAAAACAACTCATAGTATTACCATAATTTCCAATATAAACTACAGTATTAGACTTTCAAGTATGCCTTGTTTCTTGGGGTTTGCTGTTTTTGTTTTTCTGACTAAACTGAAATCTGGAAGGAAGGGTTTGGGTTTGGACTTCTCAGGGGGCTGTGCCCCTTCTGGAAAGGGTAGAGACTTGGAATTCAAGCCAGGTTCTGCTCCTGGCTTCAGCCATGAACAGCTGTGACCTTGGGCAAGGCAAGTTATTTAACTTTCTGTAATTTTTTTGCTGCTGTTGTCACAAATCTTGTTGAAGGTATTACTTGAGCATTTTTTAGTAATTACTTTTCCAAATAGTCTTGGATAACTTTCATGGCTTAAATATTACCAGAAGTGCTTATATTATATTATAGTAAGGAACAGGAATTGTTTCAGATTTGGAAAACTTCTCATATTGGTACCAATTGCTTTTCCCTGTTCATTCCTTCCTGACCTTTCTCCCATGAAAGAAAATGTGTCTCACTCTCCTAGTGCTGAGCTAGGTGGGTGATTGCTTGCCGGTGCACTGTTATCTCTCTGTAATCTGTCTATTTCTGTCCATCTCCAGCACCACCAACAGCTAACATTTATTGAAGGCTTACAGAGGGCTGGGCACGCCACAGGCGTGATCTCATTTAATCCCCACCAAAACGATCATTATTGCCATTTTACAGGTGGAGAATTTGAGGCTTAAAGGGGTGAAGCAAATTACCCAAGGTCACAGAACTAATTAGTATTAGACCTTGGTCCAATCCCTCACCTAGACTCGTGTGGAGGATTGGTAAGAGGACTAATAACCGTCTTCCCAGCATCTTGCTTCCCCCACGTCAAACCTGTTCCACAGAGACATAGTGCACTTTGGAAAGAGAAAGCCCAGCACCTCCTTTCACCACCATCCTCCCACCCCACACTCTAAGGATCTAATGATCTGGCTTCTGGCCCCCTCCCCTGTCCCATCTGGCACCACCCTCCTCTTGCTCTCTGCCTTTCGTGACCTCCTTGCGGTTCCTGGGATGTGCCATCTCTCCTTCTGTCCGCAGAGTCTTTGCATACGTGGTTCCCTCTGTCTGGGACACCCCCCACCGCCCTCGTTGCCTGTAGTCCCAATCACATTTCCTTATTTGTTCCCCCGCAGCCTTCTCCTGCGAAAGAAGTGTGTTTCACTCCTCCCACTGAAGTAGGATTTGCTTTCTGGTGGGTCCTTCATATCTCTCTAGCCTCTTCTAGTTCTTCAGCTCAAAGATCCATTTCCTCCTGACCTCAGATTAGGTCAGTTTGCCTTGTTCGGGGCTCTCACAGCAGCCCGTGCCGTTTCTTAGTGGTGTGTATCAGGATTTACAGTCACGACAATTTTTATCTAGTTATTTAGTTAATGCCTATCTATTTTAAGCTGACTAGAAGTTATATGAGGACAAGAATTGTCTCCACCTGAACTCATTTTGTATGCTCAGGGTCTAACATAACACTTGGCACATGGCATTGTTGTTTACTGTGTTGAATGAGAGCTGAGCTCAAGAAACTGGGCAATGCTAAGGACCAGTCCTGTGGTTTCTTAGCCCTCTCCTGTTCTTGGAGGAGAAAGCAGCATGTGCGCTGCGTGGCCTGTCTCTTAAAGAGCGTGTGTGTGTTTGTGTCTGCATTCATGCACACACAGCCTGTGTGCTCACGTCTGCATGTGTGTGTGGCATGTACACACACATACCTCTCTCCATTACAGGCAGCTGAACCAGGAAGGTGAAGAATATTTTTCATGGCGTTATTTTTATGATAATCTATTTCGATGGTTAATTTGGTTTAGGACACTGATTTATCACCAGTTTATAGATCTCTCTCTCTCTCTCTTTTTATTGTCCTATTTGAATTATAAGGATGGCATGTGTGAAATGGAACTTCTTGGCCTATTGTTCTGCTTCTCACGCAACCAGTGTAGTTCAGACAATAAAAAGATCTATAAAATTAATATATACACAGAGTGAGAGAGGAAAGAGAGGGACAGAGACAGAGAAAATGGATAATGCTTTGGAATTGGATACCACATTTATCTCTCTCTGCTGAAGTTCAGAATTAAAATTTACATGTGGAGGAGGCATAAATGAGGTATGAAGGTGTTGTCCTCTCATGTGGAAAGAGGCCTAGTAATTCTAGCTTACCTATGTTACACGAAAACGTATTTTTCTCTTTTAACAATTTTAAGGGCTTACAGCTGCTGGTCTAACTTTAGAAATATGTGCTACAAAGATATGATTATTAAAAAAATAAATCCCAGCCCACTTAGATTATGTATTACCTAGTCTGCCTGGTATACATCCCAACTGTATCAACCACAGGCATCTAAAATGGATATTTGCTTGTGAATTTTCTCCAGGACGTGGTCCACAACTGGCAAATAATAGATGCTCAATAAATTTTTGTAGGATAAAAGTATAATTGAACATGTACTGGCAAGGAATGTGTACATGGCTGGTTAACTGGTATCCTGAGGTACAGTCCTGACCTCACTGACCCTCCACGGGGAAAGGATTGGGCCTTTTCCCAACAGTTTTTCTGGCACTTGTACCACATGATGTGTTTCTGGCCAGCTGTTCTATTTCTTTTGTCTCTTGGCTTTACTCTTGGTGGTGTTACTCTTCCCACACTGCTGTTGACCTGTTCTTTTCAAAACGTGAGTGGGGAAGATTCTAGTAGAGTACTTGATCCTGATAAAGTGCCTTCTGCTTGGAACACAAACAAACAACAATCTTCCTACCTTCTGAGGAGGTGTTTTGAATGACCAGGTGGCAGCTCACAGATGTGGTTTCACTTGAGGTTCTTGGATTGACTATTTATTGCTATGCTGGAAATGGTGGTTATTATTATTACAAATATTATTATGCCGGGGAAGCCAGCTTGCAAGCACTGACAGCTGCATTGTTTACAAACATAATTAATGAGGTGATTTTTAACATCAACAGCTCAGCACCAGCCTTCCTAAAGACTGTTTATGGCCTGGGCCATAGAGCCATTTGTAACTTCTACGGTACTTCTATGATGGGGCTGCCTCCACGAGTCATTTCCTTTGACTGGGACCTGGTTTATTTTATGAATGACGAAAATAAACCTCTACTTGTTGCTGATGAGGAATGGTTTATGTCTAACGAGCCCAGGTCTACCGAAAGATAAACACAGGAATGCTTTTCTAAGAAGTGAAGGTGTATTTCTGAGCAGCTAGCTTCTGTATTTATACAGAAGTCATCCAATGGCTGTCCTTGGGGACTGGGAAGGAATAGCACATTCTGTTTCTAAACATGGAAATGTTTTGTGTGATACGATGCTCTATAAACATCGATAATGTATCAATACTTGGAAAAATGGCTTATGCTTCAAATAGGCTTTTGACACCTGTGGCCTAACAGTTGAGGCCTGTTTGGTTTTTATTCCATTTACATATATTTGGGTGAGGGATTTGAACAAAAGATTTTTCTCTCGTCTAAATCTGGCCTGGCATGGCCTTTTGAAATGGGCTCTAAAACAAGCCATTCTTCCTTAATAAGTAATAGGTTGAATGCATCCTTTGTCTTTATTTTTTTCCTTGTACTCCTGACTGTGAACTTTGAGGCTCTGCCAGTGATTAGAAGCTGGTGTTCCACAAATTCAAGAGATGAGGCTATCCCAAGCAAATAGACGAAAGACTCTTCCACCTAGATAATAAAATGGCAATGAATACAGGCCCCACTATATTCAAAAGCAAGAAAATGGTGCCAGTCTGGTTTCCTGGCTTGTTTCTTATATTTCAGAGGGTAGAAGATTTAATGTAATAGTTTACTTAAATTTCTTGTCTCCTCTCCTACACAAATACCAAGGGAATTATTGTTCTTCTATTCCCTTTTGACCATGGAATTGCCTGGTTATATCTGTTCAGTAAAAGTCAATAAGTTAGAAAGAGATAAAAAGATTAAAAACAATAAAAATGACCCTGGATAATTAAAGTCTGCCATCTTGCGTTTTTCTTATAATGCCCAGGCAAATGCCTCTGAAACATAGTTTATGATCCTGACTCCAAGTATCCTTGTATATTACTTTAATCCATTGCTGGAGTCTCTGGAGTGGGTGATGAGAACTTAGTGAATGCCCCAGGTTTCATAACTTTAAGTGCTGACTGAGAGTGTTCATTTGTTACCATTCCACATTTACCACGCATCTGGGATATATACCACCTACCCTCAGGGAGCTTACCCTCTCTCAGACAATTATCCTCTCAAAACAATTATGACCCATCTCTGTAAGCGCACCAATATTCTTCTGCGGAGAGTTGTTTGTTTGATCTGTTTGACTGATGGGATTGTCATTCTGCTGATTAAGCTGATGAATAGTGAGGAAAAATGGAAGGTGCCAGAGGGAGCTAAATTCATTTATGTCGGAAAGGACATGAAGCTCCTGGCAGGACAGAAAAGAGTAAATCTAGAAAGTATGAGAAGGGAACAAGAGAAGGGAGTGCCTGAAGTATGAAGAAATAGAGGAAGAGTTTGGGGGACCACCTGCCATGATCACTGGGATTTTGGAGACAGAGGGATCCAATGAAAATTTTTATTCATTTTTAAAAATTGAGATATAACTGATGTAAAACACACAGACATTAATTATAGAGCTCAGAGCATTTTTATATATGAATACACTTGTGTAACTACTCTCCACATCAAGATACAGAATATTTCTAACACTCTAGAGGGCTCCCTCCACTCCTTCTCCCCAGTCAGTAGCCCAAAGGTGATCATTACTTTGGTTCTAGCCCCACAGAGTAGTATCACATGTTTTTAAACTTCATATGTGTGGAGTCATATAGTACGCAGTCTTTGTTTCTAACTTCGTTCATTTGGCATTACATCTATGAGATTTATACACAGCTTTGCATGTATCAGTAATCTATCTTTTCATTCTCATGTAGTATTCCATTGAATAAATATACTACAATTAATTTGCCCATTTGTCTGCGGGCAAATTAGTGGATATGTGCATTGTCCAAATTAATGGACTTTCATATTATTTCCAATTTGGGAACTGTTTCGAGCAATGCTGCTGCGAACATTATTATGCATGTCATATCTGTTGGGTATGCAAAGAGGAGTGCAGTTGCTGGATCACCGGGGATATGTGTAGCTTAGCTTTAGTTGATACTTCCAAACAGTTTTCCTAACTGGCATCCTCTACAGTAATGTAAAATGCTCCATTTACTCCATATCTTTGGAAAACCTTAATGAGGACTTTAAGGAAGTCTTTATGGGTGTCATGTGGTATAATCTCCCCCTTTGCTGCCCTTTACAAGGCGTCAGGAAAGATCCTGTGTTTGGAGTCAGATTTGTGTTGGATTCCTCGCATTCCTTGTCAAGGGCTGCAACCCCAGTTCTCCTGGGGTTGAATCCTGGCTTTCCCATTGACTAACTGGGTCTTCTTAAGCAAGTTAGTTTTTGCTATTTTTTTTTCCTTCTCAGATTTTTATTCTTCATCTACAGAATGGGAATCAATCAGAATCATTGCGTGGGGTTTTTACGAGGATTGAACGAGATAGCATACCTAAAGCCCTTTGCACAGGGCCAGGCATATGCAGTACTCAAAAAAAAGAAAAAAAGTAGCTTTTGTTACTATTAACTGAAGTGAGGAAATTCCAAGGGAAGGCTTAAACACAGGAAGATAGGGTTGGGAGACCTAGGGCAGCTTTTCCTATCTGTCTGGAGATCCTCCTTTCACAGCTAACCCTTAAAAGTTTGGGCATTGATTACCACCATAAGTCTGCACCCCTTTTCTGCATCCTGGTAAGCAACTGTGACTTTTTAGGGATTGCAATTTTAAGCCTAGCTTTTATGAAGACATGGGTGTGCTAAAGCCATCCTTGTCATATGACATCATCAACCACCATCAGGAGTAATTTTAAAAACAAGATTTACAATAAGTAGAATCTCCTCTCAAAGGAGCTTGGTAATATGCAAGGTAAGAGAAGACTGAGGAAAAAATCTTAAAAAAGAAAAAGGAAAAAAAAGAAAGGGAAGCCTATTTAATTTTATGGTTGATGCAACTTGTTACATGTATGTCCTGCCAGAATAAATCGGATCATCTGATTTTCAAATTGCCGGGTCTATTGTTTCAGAAATAGAGGATGTAAATAATTTCAGTGCAATCTCCCGGATCTGGACCTCTCTCATCCAGAACTGTTATCAGCATTAGCATAATTTATGGTGCTATCTAATAATGAAATCACTGAACACTGATTGTACAGCTTCTTAAAGCTATAATTATTGCTCATTAGGAATGGATTTCATATTGTGTGCTCCTGGCATATAACAAGTTGTTGAAAGGGAAAAGTTGTCAGTAGAAGTGAGAAACCAGGAAAGGCACTTTTTTTATTCCTGAATATTCTCTGATGAATCTGTCTGAGATTTTGTCTTTCATAATAATAGAGAACAACTGGCCATGCCATTTATTCTCATTTTTCTTCTTTAAGGAATATCATAGCTTCACATTATATTAATACTTCTTTTTCAGTCCATGAGGTAGTAAGCATTCAGTAAATGTTTGTTGACTGAATGAATGTGTGAAGAAAGCAAGGAACGAAGGCAAAAGCCACAATTTGGGCAAGTTACACTCTGAGCTTTGTCCAGCTCATACCAAATATTAATAAGGGAAGTGCCCATTAAGCTCATCCAAGAGGTTGGTGTTGGCAGCTTTTAAGAGGCATGAATCTGAAATAAGTCTTAGCTTATTCATCTTAGAACATCTTAAAGTGTATTTTTTAAAATTACAGAAACAATGCTTGACTTTTTCACGTAAAAGATAAAAACAATATATATAGACATGTACAGAGTAAAATATGGGAGCACTTTCAGTTGCTCTGGTTGCTCCTCTTCCTGAAGCCATGGCTGTTAACAGTGCAGTATATGTATCCTTTAAGCCGAAGTGTTTCTGGAAATATTGAGGACTTACTGCCTAGGATAACATAGGAAAAAAAAATTCTCCTTTTTTTGGGTGGCAAATCACTTCCATATGGACCATAGGGTCAGGGAAGGCTTGGTCTTAACTCTAAAGGTGGAGGCTTAGTTAGTGATTTCTAGTGGGTGCAATGGTTGGGGAGAATTATACATCTCAGCATAGGAAGGAGCCGTAACAACTGTATTGTTTGTAAAACATATGCCACTGTACTATGCTCATGCTTCTAGGAATGGGGAAGGGGGCTTATCAAAGAAGACTTAAGTTCATTGTGAACAGTGCCTTTGGCTTGTGATGTCATCGACTTCAATGTAATGCAGTTTGGCCTTGAGACTGGTATAATTTATTTGACTCTTATAGGTTGAATGCAACTTCTATGTTTGTCAATTAATCCAGCCTGGTGATTCATGTGGGGCCAGGCCAGATTTTGGAGGCTGGTGTTTTCTTACACAGTTCTAGTTTCCTTAGGTCTTTTGGCACAGAACTTAAAAGGGCTGAAGAAATCAAGTGACTATTTCTTTAATAGATTCTTTTCCTTACTTGTTGATAACTGCTCTCTTTTCCTTAAATATCCTCTTATCTAGGGCCTTCTAGTCTCTGAGAGTACAGAGAAAATGTCAGATATGCAGAAATAAAGAAAACCTTATTCTTTCACTGGAAATTTTCAAACTTTAGTAAAACTGTAGAAATGTTTAAATTGCCTTCCAATTTCTGAAAGAAATTGGTTTCCTTTAACGCTTAACGAGATAAACTGCAATTCGATTCAAGTCATTTTTCTGCCTTTCCTTGTTGACAATCTGAGCTCCGTTTTTTTGGTTTCCTCTTGCTTTCTGATTGACTTCAAGATTACATCTAATCTTTTTATTCTATCTTGCACGAATGCAGCTTGCAATGTGTTGTGACAAGGAGCCAGACCTCCTATTAGCATATATTTATACCTTGCTGCACGCAAAGTGGTGCTTGGGGATTATTAAACCAGGCTGGGGCTCTGAAGGCACATAAAAGGCATCATATTCACTCCCTCCCCTCCCAAGAACCCTCTATCTCAACTGTCTATCCACGTGGAGATCTAATTGTTTGGAGAAAAGGACAAATGTGGATGGAGTTCGTGTGATGGAGGAATTATCAGACAATTGCAGGAACGGGGAGACACAGAGAGATGATCATTGTCCTCGAAGGACCAGGAGACACCTTGGAGGAATTTTAAGGGCCACTCTATGAATTAGTAGATAACATGATCGAGTTAGTCTGCTAAGGAAGGAACTGGAACATGGAGGGTTTGGGGCAGAGGTCCGGGAATGAAGAGCTAGGTTAGAGGTGTTTATAATTTGTGGGATTCAGCATATGAATTCACAGTCCTAGATGCTAAGAGATGAAGAAGGGGACTAGAATTCCAAGACAGGGTCCCTTCTGAGGTGACTTAAGGGAGGCAAAAGGCAATATCTCTTCAAGTTCTATTTGTTTTTCCAACAGAAATCAACAGAGCAAACGCTGAATAACAGAGTGATATGTGCCTGCATAGACTTTGGTGTTCCAGTTTTCTTTGGGTGAGATTCTTGGGGCCTTCGGGGTCCCAGGGTTTATGAATTACTAATCTGTCTCCTCTATCAGAACTGACAACGATCTGATATTAGTCATTCACACATGGGTTTGACCTAATTTCCACTTATGTTAACTATCCCACAGCACTTCTATTTTAAGCTTGTTTTCTCTAATTGCAGAAAGACAGGCTTTGTCTCCAGTGAAAGAAATTTCAAGCATTAGTAAAAAGTGAAAGAGACAATTTGGGGGAAGGGAAGCCTTTTTAGTGATTTGTATGCTGGGCCATTGGTCCAGAAGAGAAAATCTTTCTCCTCTTGCGACTCTCTAATAGTTCTCGTCCCCCCAGGATGATGAGTCCCGGGGACTGTTCTAGGGAATTGCTGAGTTTTGAGAAACTTTTCATTATGACGTATGTCTCACAGCCGTGTATACATACATCAGTCTTTTCCAGTTGTCGTTGAGCACTCTGGGGACAGGGAGAGTGTCTCATTCATCTCTGTTTTTCCATTGATACTTGCTGTCCAATACACAGTTTGTGAACTGCACAGCGCAGACAACGCAGGCACTGCAAGTCTGTGCCTCTAAACATTAAATATGTCAGTCCTTGTGATGGGAGCTCAGATCCAGGCTGCTGTTTGGGTTGTACGCCTGGAGCGTATTGGGGTGGGCTCAGCTTCACTTGTCTTTCTACTTTTCCAGGTGCTTGCAGTGGTGAGCTGACCCTCTCTGGGTCAGGTCCCCAGCACAGGCCTGCTTTGTGCCATGCGGACTCTTATTGTCACTTGACTTTTTCTGCCATCTGTGCCCCAGGCTGGCATGCGTCCCTTATTTGGACCTTTCCTTTCTTGTCTGTGGTAAGATTAAGGACAAAGTTAGGCAGAGGGAATAGTCAGAGAAGAGTAAAGAAACTACTCTGGGCTTGGCTTAATTAGGTCTGAGTAACTTAAGAAAACAGAACCCACACGGTGTTCAGAAATTATTACTTTGCTTTCCTTTGTATGCATGTCCCTTGGGGATCCCAGAGGCTGCAGGGTGGCTGGGCTGATGTTGGATTTAGGACAATTAAAAACTGGATTGGACTATGGAAAATAAACATTTATCATGGGCATATTTCCAGGCAAGAGAGGAATGATTAGGTAGATGACTAGATATGCTGAGTTCCTTTGTTTATGACTCTATTTTATGGAAATTACAAACTTGAAATGTGTACGAGTAGTAAGTAACAAGACCAGTTTCATAAGTCATGTGTGAACACTAAACTCCTTAGATGTTTGGGAAGTGGTATGGGGACGGATTAGAAGGAGATGAGAAGAACTTAGGGCTCTTATTCAAGGGGAGGATATAGGTATTTCTAAGTGTTAGACATTGTTAGGAAAAATGAGCGTAAGTATAGGTTAATGAGTTAGGGCAACTACCAAAACAAAAACAATGACTATAGAATTATGACATTTAAACCATCATAATGAAATATAAACTATTTAAAGAAAATCAAGGAAAAGGAAAGAAATAAAAGGAAAACATGGCAGATAGTACCAAATAAGACAGCAAAGTGCTAATGTAAGAGTGACTGTGGTAAATAAATGTAAGTTAATATGACCAATCAAAAGACAGGACTTTTTTTTGGACCTAAGATCTAGATATATGGTATTTATAAGAATTATGCATCTTAAGTACAAAAGAATACAAAAAGATTGAAAATAAAGAAATGGAAAAAATACACCAGGCATGTATAAAGCAAAGAAATCATAGGTAGTACTTTTAATGTCAGAGGAAATTGAATTTAAGGTAAAACACACAGTAAGGGCAACAAAGGACATTGTATGTTGAAGATATAACACAATAAAATAAACATATATGCTGCTAACAGTAAGAATTCAAAATATAAAAAGCAACAACTGACCGATGTAAGAGAAAAAATAGATAAATCCACACTTATGGTTGGAGTAAAAAAAAAACTCTTTTGGAAACTGAGAAAGTAAATGATAAAATAAGTAAGAAAAGCTATAGAACAAACATATGAATATGTTGTTTTCAGACCCGTGTGGTATAAGTGAAAAAGGAAGTTTAATAAATTCAAAGGCTCAACTTCATACAGGCTATGGTCTTTGACTCTGGTGTGATAAAACTAGAAATTAATAACAAAAAAGAAAGCTAACTAACTGAAAAAATTACCTGAATGCTGTAAACTAAAAATAATATCTAAAAATTTCCTCAAGGTTTTATATGTAAAAAAAAATTCAAGCGCTTCCTTTTCTGTATTAAGCCTGTATCACTTAACATATCTTTTTGTTCAGGCTCTGATGATTTTATTTCCTGGTGTAGAGGAATGGGAGGTTCTATAATGAACTAAATAACAACAATTGAACAAAAAGAAATCCATTCTGCTACTTAGACATAACTTCTATAGTTAATGGAAACTTTTTGGAAAATATGACAAAATAGAGAATACAAGGCAGGTCCTTCTTACTCTCCTTTGAGAAAGGAAAAGAGCTGAGATAGAAGCCTGGGAGACATTTTCATTGACTTAGAAGGAGAATAGAATGAAATACTTTAAAAAACAATCATGGGAGCTGCAGATCTTGACTTCATTTGCCCTAAAGCCTCAAAGCCGAGGAAATGTACAAAAACATATTTTAGTTTTCAGTGATAATTTTATAATCGTACTAAGAGTTGTTTATATTATTTAGAGATACATTTATTTCTTTAATTAACCTGTATATATTTTCACTGCAAAATATGCACTGACTAATTAATTAACTATTGATTGAGCAAATACTTTATGCCGAGCACCATCCTGAGTGCCGGGGATACAGCTGTGAGTGAACAAAAGTAGATGGCCAAAGAGAGGTCGGAGCTCTTCTGCAGCTTATATTCTGGAAGGAGGAGACAATAAGCAGATAAATACATATTATGTGACAAGAAGGAGAAATAAACCAGGGTGAGAGAAATAGATAAGAAAGATAAATAAAAAGAAGGAAAAATAAAGCTGGCGGGAGGACAGAGAGGGACAGCTGGAAGTGGGTGTGTGCTGTTTTGGATGGGGTGTTCTGGGCAGACCTCTCTGAAGGGATTTCACTTGAGCTGAGATCTTAACACAAAGATTTTCTTGTCATCGTCACCATATGAGATTTGGTGAAAAATACCTGGAATCTCTTTGGGAACAAGAATTTTTCCCATATATACTTTGGTCACATCCCTAGCAAAGCTGTTACAGTCAGCATACGACTTTTTAGAATATGTCAATGGTCATTACAGCATCTGAAAGTTCCCATTTTCTATATTCATTCTTTGTCCCTCCCCGTGAAAGGGCAAAACGTAGGAACTGGGGCCAAAATGACTCGTTATTCTGAATGTTCTTAAGTTCGGATATGGAGATTCAGTGCCTAAAGCTTTTGTATTTGTTTGAAAAATCCATGTCTTTATTTCTTCTTCTTTGAAAGCTAAGATTCAGAACTGCAGTAACAGGAAGGAACCAGTTTGGTGGCATTGGAACTAGCAGTTCCAGTGACTTGCGTGGATTTTCTTGTTGTTTCTGTGTACAGTCTGTTCAGGGTGTCACATAGATCTGGGGTTTGGCTCATCCTTCAAACTTACCTCCCTCTGGTGGACACTTTAACACCTGAAAATCCCTGTGCTTTTCCATCAAAGTATCTGTAAGGGAGACGGAGGGCCTACTGAGTTGGATTTTTATGGTAAATTTTCTGTGTGTTGTATGTTTATATCTCATTATGCCTCAAATCCTTACTATGTTGTTCTCCGTCATCCCAAACACATGCAACTCGAGGCTAAATATTTCTTTCTGGTGTGATATTCATGGGTCTATGACAGAAGGAATCATTTGGGAATGATGGGCCTTTTAGACTCCAATTTTAATCTTTGGAGCAGGCAGCATGCCTCGTCTCTTCTGTACTTTGTTGCTAGGTTGTTTTAGCTGGGCCAAAGTCATTTTCAGTGGGTGAAATAGCTTGTGCTACACCATCTTGCATAGACTATTGGGAAGACAGAGAACAGGGAGGACACGCTTTATTCTTCTCTGTCTCTTCTGACCTCAGCCCCAAGTTGCCACAACTTCCAGTGAAGCTTTGCAAACCAATTTCATTTTGAAACATGTATCGAGACAGAATCTCTGCTAAGTTCATAATGAGAGTGGGTCAGCATAAATATATTTACGGCGTACAGCGGTGTGAAGAGAACAAAAGTGGAGTGGAAAAGCAAGTGAGAGACAGTGAAGGAGCAGAAAAGATGATAAAATCAGTCTCCATTGTATTCCCCAGATATATTTGAGGAAGATGATTGTTGAAGAGGAGAAACACTCATGGTGGTGGAGGCTGGGGTAGAGGCGGTGGTGAGAGTGTGATGATGCTGGGGAAGGTAGTGGAGGGTGTCGTGGGGTGATAGAGGGGGCGGCAGTGATAGAGGTGGAGACAGAGGTGGTGGAGGGGCTGGAGGAGACGGTGGTAGGAAGAGTGGGGGTGGAGGTGGTGGTGATAATAGAGGTGGTGAAGGTTGCGGTTGAGATGGCGGAGGAGATGGAGGTGGCGGTGAAGGTGGAGAAGGTGATGGAGATAGCAGCGGTGATGGCAGTAGAGGCTAAGAAAGTGAAGGAGGTAGTAGTAGAGGTGGGTGGCGGAGGTGGTCAGGCAGTAGAGAAGGTTGAGGAGGTGGCAGAGGAGGTAGAGCCGGTAGAGGAGGTGAAGGGGGGTGGTGCGTTGGAGGATGCAGGAGATGGAAGTAGTGGTCAGGAGGGGGCAGAGGTGGTGATGGAGATATCTGTGGCGGTAGCCAGAGTGGTGAAGGTGGTGGAGTCCTCTGGGCTACGAAAATATCCAATCCTAATACAAGGCAGAGTAAAGTAAGTGCACCAGTGCATGGGAGAGCGAGCAGCCATGTGTAATACTTAAAAAAAAAACTGTCTGCACAGGGCTTTCAGGTATTTTTCTCACGAATTCCATACATCTTTACCCTTGAGTCTAAAATTGTTCTTGTTTTTCTGAATGACTCAGCAAGCAATTGAACACCATGAATGCCTGTTGTTTCTCGCTCTGACTGGATGTCTTCTATTTGCCAGACTGGACCAAGCATAGGCCACCAAAAACGAAAGAGGCTTCGTTTTCATCATCATTGAGGAAACAGACCCATAAACAGAGAATTCAAATACAGCGACATTAAATGCAATGATGGAGAAGTGAGCAGCTATGGAGGGGTGATAGACAATCAAGGTTGGGAGTGTTGGGGACAGGGGAGGCTTCCTGGAACAGGTAGCCCTTAAGGATGAGAGAATTGGGGATTAGCTGGGTGAAGGGGAGGACGAGCATGACTGGCTTTGGGAAGGAAATGAGAACCCGTGTGCGGTAAATGTGCAGCACTCTAAATACTTCTCTAACTCGGACTCTCCCTCCCATTGACTTGGGTACATTCAGTTCCTTGCATTAGGTTGAGATTTAGAATCAGGTTTGAAAGCATCTGTGGTTGCAAAAAGTAAATCATAAATGGAATTAGGACATTTTGGTGCTTAGTGGTGAGACGTTCAAAAGTGAGATGGTAAGGGTGAATCTCAGAGGTGGAGTCATCAAATTCTTTCACCCCACCCATTCCCTTAGCTAACGAAGTGAGTGGGAAGACAGAATTTGAATAGTTTTTCTCCGACCAGAGGAAGCAGGACGAACAGTATTTACGTTGGGATGGGTGAGCAGGCGTGCAGTGTCTGTGTAGAGGATGAGCTACTCACTCAGAGAAGACCTGATATTCAAGAAAAAGTCAGCCAAAAACATGAGTCACACATCAGCCTCTTTAAAACGTGAAACATGCTAAGGCGGGGAAAGTAAACAGACTCTTTTACTAACTTGGATAAAGATGTACCCTTAGATATAACTCTTCTCTAGAAATGATAGAAAAAATTCTCTCAAAAAACACAACACACAAACATTCTTGACCCAATTCAAATATAAGATTTTAAAAAGTGAGTAGATAACTTGTGGTTTGTTGAGTAAATAGCTCAATGGAAGTGTATGAAATATACTGAATAGAGAGTTTCAAAAGTTGTTTTTTGAATAGGAAACACCTTCAGGTCTATGAAATAGATCCCAGCAATGGATTTCCTGGAACGAATACCACAGATAACTTTTCAGAGACCACGAAGAGGGAGTTTCTTACCTATTCCCCTGCGCCACAAGTTGTCCTGCAAAGGATGAGAAGAGAGCGATGTCAGTGCGTGTCCAGTTCATGGCCCCTCCATGGCGAAAAAAGGGAGACGCCCAAGGAGGCAGGACAGTGGCTTGATGCTGTTTATGTCAAATTCCCAAAGCAGAGAAGGCACCATCCTCCCACCCCCATTCAAAAGGTTCGGTGCCTTTGTCCACCTACACTTGAAAGCAGGAGAGGGATTGCATAGGATAAAATATGAGAAGTTGACCTCTGAACCACAGATTTAAATTCCTTTCTAGTTTATTCTTTCCAAATAGCAATTGAGTTTGACAATTGTGATTCAGCCATCTGCAGCCCATGCTTATAATTGTTCACGCTATCATTGTCTCTGAGATTTTCCCAGTTCATATTATTAAGGGGTGGATATGTGATTTTCTGGGTGGTTCGATTTATTCTTCTGGCCCATTTTGATAAGCGAATGCCTACCTGCAACACCAAGGGGCTTTTATTGGCATTTTGAATTTTTGCTTGTGAGCAAATAATGTAGGAGAACAGAACCACTCTACTGGTTGCCTTTCAGATACAGAATTCTGTTTAATTTTCAAAAACCATTTATATAAATTCTTAGTATTAACTCAGCCTTTCTTGCCTGCCTCACAAAAGCAGCTTTTAAGAAATAAAGCATTTGGGACCCAGTGGGAAAGGTTCCAAGCTCGTACTGCCAAATCTCCTGAGTTATCCTGACTCCCATCTGAGATTTTGGGATTTTCTATTAAGAAGGGGAGTGTGGGATTGGCCCCATCTGGAGCACAGATGAGAGCATAAATAGACGTCTGTTTTTCAAAGATAATTGCGGGTTATGAAACAAAGCTAAGTAGGTAGCAAAATCCTATGCAGATTACAAAAGCGATTTTACATTTCTGCGTTAGCACACGTAATTTTAGGCCCCGAAGCAATGTCTGGTGGACCAGTTGAACGTGCTAGGGCAATTGTTTAATGAATCCAAGAGAAACGATGGTTGGAATTAGATCATGGGTTATAGATTTCTAGAACTAGAAAGGACTTTAAGGATTTTCTAGGCAAATCCTTTTCCTTTATAGCTGAGGAAACTGAGGCCCAGAGAAGCTCAGCTATTTCAAGTGATTACTATGGTAATTCTGACTCTTAGCACTGTGCTTTGATGTGGGGTGACCCTCAATTCAATCTCAACTAATGGGTCTGCTGCCTTCTCTTTGTTCCCCAGAACATGCATCATGGGGGACACATGACTCCTCACAGCTAGTCCTGCTATTCAAAGATCACAAAGTATCTCGCTCTTCTTTTGTTTTGGCCACACCTCTGATAGGTGGGCAGTGTTCTCTGTGTTGATTTCCCTGGAATACCTGGCTGTGCCATTAGTCTAAGAAATGCTCAGGGGGACTTTGAGAAACAGTCCCATTGAGACTTCTTCTTTCCCTGGGATTCTTTCTCAAGCTCAAGGGAAGAGTAGCCTGCTTCTAGGATTTCTACTTTGCTGAAAGATTGATAACATTGGTAGAGATCTTGGTCAAGTTAGTCAAACTCTCTACACTTTTGCTTTGTATCTGTAAAATAAGAAAAATAATAATTCACAAGGTTTGTTGCCAAACAGTCTAGAGTGAGAGGAAGGCATTTAATAAATGTTTGTTCTCCCCTTTGACTTTAATAATCAAATCTCTGAATATTGCTGGTTTCTGATTAGTCTAAATAAAATCATTTAATTATGTTTTCTGTTTATGAAGGTAATACATCTTCATTGTAGAAAATCAAACTATGCTGAAAATTAGTGAGTCCCCTGAACAACTACCATCCAGAGGTAACTGTTCTACATACTTTTGCAACATTCTTCTAGTTATCTTTCTTTGCATCTATATTTGTATTTATAGTTATAATTTTACATAAAATGAAATGATAATATAAACACTCTTTTATAATCTGCCTTTTTCACTGAAGAGGTCAGTTCAAAGAAAATGCTAATAAATATTTTCTGCCAGGTCTGGGAGCAGTTTTTAGTCTCAAATGTAGGACATAATGGACAACACAATCTGATCTCACAGACGAAACTTTGCTAAGACCTGCTTGGCACTCTTCTCTCCAATTCCTTCTCCTTTATTCTCTGCAATAGACAGAATATGCCGCTGGCCACATACAATGCAATTTTTGGAGTTTGCAAAAGATTTGCCAACCAGGGAAGTCTTCTGTTTTTATTTACCCTAACAAAAGCCAGCGTTAATAAATGGTGTCTACTGCTATAGTCCCCTATGTAGTCAGTCCCTTGAATCCCCTTGGTTTGATCCTTTTTTTCATTTTCCATGGGACAAACCCCCAGGGAAGGCACAGAATTTTGTGTACTTTAGCTCATTGGGTCCTGTCGACCTGTAACTGTGGGTGACCATTGTTTTGTTTAGACTGATCTCCTTGGTGGCTTAGTGGCTTGCCCTTGTCGGACAGATTGACATTAGCCATGCTCTATCCTTCAACTGCCTCCCAGCTTTGGCCGTATTCCTATCCCCTTGGGACTGAGCTAGTGGTGATATGAGTGATGAGTTAGCACTAAGCATTAGGAAGGCATGCAGACCAATTCTGCCAAGAATTGTAATCTCATACTGCTATCAGCCCATCCATGTGAGTACTCATTAGTAGAACATAGAGATCATTGAAAGTGTCTGGGTACTGGGGGCCTTGAATCATAATGAGCAGGTGAAAAACTTTAGTATTATAACCTCGTGTAGGAATATCATACTTCCATGCAAAAGGTTCTCATCTGTGAAGGGAGGATGTTAACATTCATGTGGCCCCAGCTCATCAGTATAATGTGAAGGGGCCCTTTCTTATGCTTTGAGATCCTGTGGTTAGAACTGGTAATTTAAAAGTAGCATTTTCAGGCTGTTCCCTCTTTTGTCATAGTCGGGCCAAACTCTCTCCCAGAGTCTCTGAGTTTAGGTTTCTTCCCAGCCTCCCCTCTCCCCACCACAGTATCTGCACTGATTCATTCGCGCCAGATGTGTTGAGGTGGCGTCTGTGAGGCAGCTTTCACCTAGGAAGAGGTGGGCTGAGTGCACCTACTCCTTTCCCACCATCTCCATGAGGAGCAGCGTTCACAATGACTCAGTGATGCACAGCTTCTAACCGTGTCCTGAAGATGAAAGGCCCCATCGCCAATCTTATCTGCTCATCAGAAACAGACAGCAGCGGCGATATGCAATCGCGGCTCCCTGGCACTTCCCCCGCCTGCCCTGAGAGGGCTCTGCCAGGCTCTGCTGTGGAGGGAAGACACTCTGGAGCCACAGGAGTGGTTCTGGAACATCTGGCCTTCTTGTGCCAAGTTTCTTTCATAACTTGAGATTAGACATGTTCTCATTAAGAATGTTGGTAAATTGGAAGGAGATATAATATTCTTAAGTTAGAATTTTGCTTTGCTGAGCTTTTCTTCCAAAAGAAAACCTCTAATTTGTGTGATCTCTGTCTTCCAAGGATGACGAAGTTTGAGAGTGTGTGTGTGTGTTTTCACTCAGTGATTATTTGATACTTTCTCCCCCTAGATGGACATTCACTGCTTTAGGTGCTCCGGGGGAGCTGGAAGGGAAGTAGAAGGCAAGACCCCTGCTTTGGAAATGCTGCAGGAAAACGAAATGGGCTTGCTTTCCAATATTTGTATCCATATGTGCTCAAAAGTGGACAACCTAGAACTTCTAGCTCTAAATTCTGAAGAAAATCCATGGCCAACTTATCTATGACTGAAAAATTGATGTCATTTTATAATTAAAGGCACTCGTCTGTAAAGTAGGCTGAGTTTGACTGGGATAAGTCTGAATTCCAGTTGTGCTCTCTCCACCCCTGGTTTAGTAGATAGGGTAAAAAGAGGTTACCCAGGGAGGGGCCAGGAGAAGAGAGCTGGCTTTTGCCTGCACGTGTGGTCAGAAACGACCTTACTTGCTGGATGGTCTCTGTTTGCCTCTCCAGGTCTCCTGTCCACCCTTCTCCATCGACTGTCTCAGTCGCTCCTTTGCCCTCTGTCTTCTCATAGGTTTGACGCTAGGAGCCATCTCCAGAGAACAGGAGGGCAGGAGGAGCAGACGTTCAGGCTATTTATTCCTTCAGCTCCCTTCCTGCTGGGTTGCTGTGGGTTGGTGGTACTGATCTACCTGTGACCACCCTCCTGCCAGAAGTCCCTGCTCTCTCCAGACTAAGATAGATGCTCCTGCCCTTCCCTTTCAGCTACAGGGTAGTCATGCTCTTTGCTGCTGTTGGACCCCAGGTACTCCATAATTCTTTGTTGGTTTCCTTATACTCTGTCCCTCTTTTTAGAAAATGTTTAATTTATTTGGTTTTAGAGCCAGGTTCTTGCTGTGTCACCTAGGTTGGAGTGCAGTGGCATGATCATAGCTCATGTAACCTCTAACTCCTGGGCTCAAGTGATCCTCCTGCCCCAGCCTCCAGAACTGCTGGGACTATAGGTGCATGCCACCATGCCCGGCTAAGTTTTTAATTTTTTTTAGAGACAGGGTCTCGCTATGTTGCCCAGGCTGCTCTTGAACTCCTGGTCTCAAGCAGTTCTCCCACCTGAGCCTCTCAGGATTATAGTGTTATAGGCATGAACTCTGTAAATGATCCCTTTATTAAACTTGCCACTGTTAAGATGTTTGAATATGCCACCTTTTTCCTGTTGGATCCTGAGTGTTATATTTAGTGAACATTTTAGCGATCATTTAATGACAAAGAATAGCAGCTCACACATACTAGCTCAAGTACAATGTGAACTCACTGAGTGGGTACGGGGACATGTGAGTATAACAGGTCATTTGGAAAGTCAGTACCTGAAGCCATTTCCTTAGTCTCTTGTGGCTCTATATCATCTCTCATCTCTGCTCTATCTACACATCTTCTCTCTTCTGCTGCTTTCTGTATATTCTGAGAATTCTGTGTTTGTCTTGTGGACTTTCTGACTTTGTCTGATCATGGTACAAACTCTTGCTTTGACCTTATTTAACCTTCAGTTCATGGAATCCTCACCATTTACTTGTGTTTCTCAGTGTCTTATTTCCAGTCTCTTGGGAGAGAGAATCTCAGTGGTCCAGTTTGAGTTAGGTCTGTTAATGGTCCACTCAGTTGTGGCAGAGGAGAGGGGTACACAGAACTCTCCTTCCCAGGGAAGGTCTTCTAAGGAAGGTGTGTTGTTGGGGGACAATTATTGGCATCTCAACATAAGTCTAAGTAAGTCTCTCTCATGAAGAATATTTGACTCAAATCCCAGATAAGTGTGATGGCTAGCCTTGTCCTTAAGCCTCTTGGAAAGGCAGTTTATCTGCCTCCTTCTTTAACAATTTCAATCGAAAGAGAGTCAATAGTTCTAGAACCCTGGGAAGAGAGCTCCTTTGATGATTTCTTTTATATCTTGCCTGCTTGTAGACTTTGTCCATTTATTTCCTCTTTCCTGCCTTTAATTGTAACTAATCCACTGTTAAAAGAGACACTCACTGGATCCTTCTTGGTGACTATGATTGAAAGCAATTAATGAGATATAGAAGCAATCCTGATCACTCTTTCTGATGAACACGCTATCGTGTTTGAGGGTGAGCCTGTGTTACAGTCAGCTTTTCAGTCCCCACTCAGATAACCCAAGATTATATGATATCTGAGGAGAGTCTCTAATGAGAGAGAGAGAGAGAGAGAGAGAGAAAAGCAAAAAGAAGCAAACTTGGAGAAAGCAGAGACTAAACTAGGAGATGAAAATTTTAAAAATTAAAGCCTATTATTAATATTCCTGAAGGAGACAAGGGAAGATATTGCAACTATGAAATAAGAAATGAAGACTATCTAAAAGGAACATTCAGTGGACAAAAACAAGGCTCTTAGAACTTTAAAATATAATATAAAACTTATAAAAATATAATTGAGAAATGAAACTCAATAGAAATATTGAAGATAAGGTTAAGTAAATCTCTGTGAAATGAAGCAAAAAAAAGGTGATAGAAAATATGGGATGAGATATTAATTTAAACAAATTCTAAGGACCAGCTCAAGAGATCCAACATCCAAATAAGAGATCCTGAAGAAGAGAATAGAGAAAACAGAAAGGAGAAAGTCATCAACCAAATGATTCCAGAAAAATTTCTAGAGAAGGATGTAAGTCTCCAGACTAAAAGAACACATTATGTGCCTTCAAAATGAGTAAAAGGAGACCCACACCAAGGGCACTTCATTGTGAGATATTGCGATATTGAAGACAAAGAAGATTCTACGAGCTTTTAGAAAGAGAAAAGTAGGCCATTACTTTTTGTTTTTTTTCAGAATCAGGATCAGAATGGCCTTGGACTTCTCAAAAACAAGATTAGAATCTATTAGTAGAAACAATAGCACAATTGGTTTTCAAATTTTAAGGGGAAATGATTGCCAACCTAGAATTTGATACCTGTTCAAAATATCATTTGGATGTGAAAGGGGAATAAAGACTGGTCAGGCATACGAATTCTCAAATCCCTTTGCTTCCTACATACCTCTTTTTAGGCAGTGACTGTTAGGTCTGTTCCATGAAAACAAGGATGTGAACCAAGAAAGAGGGAGGTACAAGACATAGGAACTGAAAGCAAAAGGAATTATCAGAAGAGCAGTGAAGGGAGGCGCCAGGAGGACAGTGAGTGTACAAGATCTAGAGGGATTGGAGTGGATCAGAAAGCTCCAGGACACATTTCTTCGGGAAGATAAAATTAATACAATATTCCTATGCACTGAATGCCTTGAGAGGAGATTTAGACAACTGTAAAAGATAGGGATTAAGTTAATGATAAGTACATAGAAGACTAAAGAAATGAAGACAATAAGGCAACTATTAATCCCAGGGAAAATAAAAAAGTTGTACAGAAAAGTGATTATAGTTATTACCTGGCACATCTGTGAGTAGCATTTACATAGTAATAATAATATAAATTCCAAATGTTGGTCTATCTAAAATTATGAAATTATAATTATGTTGTAAAGATGGGAGAGGTACATGGGTACAATGGAACATGTGAAAGAAAAAGAATGAAATATATAAGTTTTTTAGGAAGAAGTCAATAAATATTGCCTAAAACTGGGAGAGAAAAAAATCAACCAAGGATTAGAACACAAAGACGTCATGTAGAGACCTAGAGACCAATTTTATTTATTGGTGAAAAGACATAAAAATAATTACCTCCTGAAAGGGGGAAATGGGGCTAAGGGAGATGAGGTACTGCTATCTTTTTGTCATAAACCTCGTAGAATTATTTGACTATTAACTTTAAACATACATATCTGTCTGATTAAAAAAAATTAAAAACCAATAAAAAGAAAATTAATTAAATAATTAAAAATATGCATACACCCCAGGAAGCCATTGCTAAACAATTGGAATTGGCAAACAAAGTGAACTATCTTTATTTGGGCAACATGAAAGCTATGAGAGTAGGAAAATAATTTTTTTTTTTTTTTTTTTTTGAGACAGAGTCTCACTCTGTTGCCCGGGCTAGAGTGCTGTGGCGTCATCCTAGCTCGCAGCAACCTCAAACTCCTGGGCTCAAGCGATCCTCCTGCCTCAGCCTCCTGAGCAGCTGGGACTACAGGCATGCGCCACCATGCCCGGCTAATTTTTTCTATATACTTTTAGTTGTCCAATTAATTTCTTTCTATTTTTAGTAGAGACGGGGTCTCGCTCTTGCTCAGGCTGGTTTCCAACTCCTGAGCTCAAACAATCCACCTGCCTCGGCCTCCCAGAGAGCTAGGATTACAGGCGTGAGCCACCGCGCCCGGCCATGAGAGTAGGAAAATAATTTTTATGTGTCATTAGAGCATTACTTATTTTTTTAAAAGGTTATAGAGTTGGATTAATTATCAATTGATACCTGTCACAGCAAAGTGTTGGGGGAACAAACTTCAGCATAGTTTGATCTCATCGTGGGCAGCAAGGGATAGGACAGATCAAGGGGCAAGGACTGTCATTCCAGCTAGGGAGGAACAGGCGTCAGGTGTACATGGTGAGGGCTGAATTCCAGGGTGATTGACAGAGTTGGGTCCTGGAGATCCAGGCAGTGGAAGCCAAAGTCTGGGTAGTTAGAGGCGGCAAGAGGGGTACCAGAAGGCACATCTCACTCTGAGCCTAAGGGCAGGAGATTTGGGCTTTGTGCACTATTTCATGTTGCTTGACAGGCATAGGTGTTGGTTAGAGCCAGAAAGGGGTACAGGCTTCTAGATACCCTGACTTCTTCACCCTTTGTGCTTCATCTTCTTGCCCAGCTTGGCTGAACTCCTTCACCTTTATCTGTGTGCTCATCCCCGCACCAGAATCTGGCCCAGTTCTCCATCAGCAGCTCCTCTTTCTGGTCACTCTTTCATGTTGGCAGCACAGCTGGATCCTTGTTGTGTACCTCAATTTTCCAAGAACTGGTACCCTACCCTGAACCCAGTCTCCTTGGCTATTCTGATGTCCCATCTCCTAAATGCCTACCATGCGGTGCTATCAATGTCCACAGCACCTGCAGATACTTTGTGCTGGGGTGAGCAGAAAATCTGTGCCACAGACCTTTCTTTCCCTTCTGCCCAATGTGTTATTTGTGTCTCATCTTCATTTTCCCCATGTACATTGGTCATCCAGCCTCAGGCCAAGTTCCAGGTGTTTGCTTGTCAGATCTTTAAGTCCTGTTTAGTCCAATAAGGCCCAAGTCCTGACAGACCTTATTCCCACGCTAGGAATTTACTGAGCATTTATACTCAACTATTTGGAATCTTCCAAACATCGCACATTGCATGACTTACAGGGATTACTTCATTTAAGTCTTACAATAACTCCTTGAGCTTGTAGCTATGATTGCCAATACCACTTTATAGATAAAGAAACTGTAGTTTAAAGATATGAAGGGACTTGTCTGTGGTCATAACACAAAGATGGGGCAGGAAGGGAAACACAGCTTGTCTGGGTCCAGCCCCTGGCTGCTATTACAAGGCTCATCGCCTCCCACAGTCTTTGTTCAAACTTCATCATCCACTTGCATTCCCAGACCCAGCCTTCTCTGACTCAACTTATCTCCAGGTTCAAACCCTGGATCCAGTAGCAGTGGATCCTGCTTCTGCCTGGGATGGAGGCAGATGTGCCTGCTTGTCTTCCCAGGATTATTTGCTTCCACGGGATTCCCAGGTGATTAGGTCAGTCCATATAATGCCATAATGTCCCAAGGCAGTAGCTCTCAAAGTGTGGTCCCCCGACCAGCAATATCAACATCACCTGGGAACTGGTTAGAAATACAAAATTTCAGATCCCACTTCAGACCAACTGAATCAGAAATTTTGGGAGTGGGGCCCAGCAATCTGAGTTTTAACAAGTCCTCTGGTGATGTTGATGTACACTAAAATTCAAGAAGTATGCCCTAGGGCAGTGACGCAACCTTTTAGGCACCAGGGACTGTTTTCATGGAAGACAATTTTTCCACAGACGGGGGAAGGGGGGAGGGATGGTTTCAGGATGATTCAAGCATATTACATTTATTGTGCACTTTATTTCTATTATTATTACATTGTAATATATAATGAAATAATTAGACAACTCACCATAGGTTGGGGACCCCTGCCCTAGGGTCATAGTCAGAGGGATTCTGATAGGATCAAGTCTTTCCTGGAGCTATTGTTGAATATGTTTAAAATAAATAGGTTCAGGAAAAACAGGGGCAGTAAGATGTGTTTCTATCTTGGGTTGCCATGCCACCGAGCTAGTAGAGCCTTCCACCATCCCTATCTCTCTGGTAAGGATAAAATGTGAGACATCTCTGTTCAACAACTGACCCTGTAGTTCAACCACAACCCATGGAGTTGTGAAGACACAGTTTTGGATGCCTGTAAATGAAGTGCAGTTGGAAAAAACCAGGGTCATATGAGAGAGGCCACAGGTCAAGATAGGAAAGAGTTGAAAGTCAATGTTACTTCATTGTAAAGAAAATTAGATTCACACACTGATATTTCGGTGTTAGTGCCCAGGTCTCTTTTTGTTACAACTTTTCTTATCTTACCTGTAGCTAGCTGCTTGACGTACTCGTACGGTAAAATAGTGGCTGCTGTGGTTTGAATGTTCCCACCAACACTCACCATGAAATTTAATCACCTCTGTGACCGTATGGGGGGAGGTGGGGCCATTGTCGCAGGAGTGGGTCAGTTACCGCGGGAGTTTGGCACCTTTTCCTCTCTGTCTTGCGTGTGTTTGCCTGCCCTTCTGCTATGTTATGACACAGCAAGAAGGCCCCCAGCAGATGTGGCTTAGCTTGGACTTCCCAATCCTCCAGAACTGTGAGCTGATTAAACTTCTTTTGTTTATGATTTACCCTGTCTGTGGCAGCAGAAAATAGACTAAGATGGTGGCAATCACAGCACCTTTCAGAGGGTACATATGAGGAAATGGGTAGAGGCTGAAAGCTGTGATTTGCCTTATTTTTATAACAATATGGCGCAGTTATTAAATTTAATAATTTTTTTCTTTTACGTTGTTCAGTGACCTAAACACAAAAAACCCTACCCCCACCCCCACCCGTTGTCTTGGTATTTAGCCTTAGCGAGTTCCTCCTGTTTGCTAGTTTGTATCTTGTCTACATGTTTTGGGGGGTTCGGCACCTGCTCCACAGGTGGGAAAACACACCTGCAGGGGTCCTGGCCCTGAGGGTAACGTCAGGGCTTAGCCAAGCTTTTGAACCGCAGGCTTGCTGAGACTGCGTGAGGGCCTTTCCGAGCAGGGCATCGTGATTGATGAGGGTAAATAAATTTCAGTAAGTACACACGGGAGTGGATCAGGACAGTAAGTGTTTACTATGTACAATCAATGGGCATTATTTTAAAGGAGATTAAAATTTCCTGGACTTAATCCTCCTGCTAGAGCGGCGTTGGTGGCAGAGGATGAGTTACAGTTCTCTCCAGGGAGGTGCTGAGAAGAGCATCTGTGCCTTTTGAGTAAAAGCGTGTAGTAAAAGAAGCTGTTTAGAAATCTGTTCAGTTTGGAAATCAATTCTCTGATAACATATGTGTTTGTAGTATATGAAGTGGAAGAAGGTGGTTTTGGCCTGATCTGGAGATCAGGAGTGGTGCGGCTTTATCTCTTCCTGTAACGTTGGACCTTGTCGTGATTTCTCCATTTTACAACGTGCGTATTGGAACCAGGCGTTTGGGGGAGGTTGATGTTGGGACCTCGAGCCTTCCAATTAGAGTGAACTGCAGATGTAATATGGTATCTTGGTTGAAACTTGAAACCTAACTTTTTTTTTTTTACTTTATTTTTTTTCCCCAGAAGCTGGAAAAATTATCATTTAAAACTTTTGTTCTGGCCGGGCACGGTGGCTCACGCCTGTAATCCTAGCTCTCTGGGAGGCCGAGGCGGGCGGATTGTTTGAGCTCAGGGGTTCGAAACCAGCCTGAGCAAGAGCGAGACCCCGTCTCCACTAAAAATAGAAAGAAATTAATTGGACAACTAAAAATACATAGAAAAAATTAGCCGGGCATGGTGGCGCATGCCTGTAGTCCCAGCTACTCGGGAGGCTGAGGCAGGAGGATCGCTTAAGCCCAGGAATTTGGGGTTGCTGTGAGCTAAGATGACACCACGGCACTCTAGCCCAGGCAACACAGTGAGACTCTGTCTCAAAAAAAAAAAACTTTTGTTCTGGAAAAAAAATCTTGAGTACTTGGCCATTATTTGGGGGAAGAACTGTGAACTCAAGATTTTCCTGAAAGTAGTGGTTTAAATATTAGTAATGTAAATTATGTGTATATTTTAGCAAAGTAAATATTTTCATATATCTTTATTTTTTCATGAGAAAATTTTCTCTGTTTAGATTTGAACTGCTCTATGCCTTATATTAGGGGTTGGCAAAGTATGTACGTCCTGTGGTGCAAATCTAGTCTGCTGCCTGTTTTGTAAATCAGGGGTTTTTTGAACATAGCTAAGCTCGTTTATTTGCTTATTGTCTAAGCCTGCCTTCCCACTACAAGAGCAAATAGTTGTTACAGAGACTATATGGCCCTCAAAGCCTAAAATATTTACTATCTGGTCCCTTCACAGACAAAAGTTTGCTGATCTCCTTCTTCTATTACTGCGTATTCCTCTGTGTGTGCTCTTACTTAACAGTTGCTCATGGACGTTGGAACCACAGATCACAAAATGACAGCAAAGGTATACAAGGCTGAACTTCATGTCGCACTCATGATGAGACTTTGAAAATGACTTGAACTTGGCTTGGCATAAGTTGCACCAGCTGCACTGTTGATGTCCTGCACACGGTGCTAAATAACCCTGACTTTACTGATACTGAACTATTATTTTCTGTTGTGCTTGTCTCATGAGAGCCACAGAACCAGACTTCATGGCATGTGGATGGCTGCAAGTGAGATTGCCCTTGAAGGGAGTGGATATTCTCAGTACCAGTCATCCTGGGACGAGAGCAACTCTGGGATAGAAAAAGAAGACTCAAGAAGCATGCCTTAGACTAAGGTGAAACTGCCTCTGCTGTTTCATTTCCTTGTGGAGCCTGGGTGTGGGTTCTGGGAAGAGCAGGAGGGGCCAAGAGCACTTCTTTTTTTTTTTTGAGACAGAGTCTCACTGTGTTGCCCTGCTAGAGTGCCGTGGCGTCATCTTAGCTCACAGCAACCTCAAACTCCTGGGCTCAAGCGATCCTCCTGCCTCAGCCTCCCGAGTAGCTGGGACTACAGGCATGCGCCACAATGCCCGGCTATTTTTTTCTATATATTTTTAGTTGTCCAATTAATTTATTTCTATTTTTAGTAGAGACGGGGTCTCGCTCTTGCTCAGGCTGGTTTCAAACTCCTGAGCTCAAACAATCTGCCCGCCTTGGCCTCCCAAGAGCACTTCTTTAGTGGAGAGGTCATCTTGTTATTGCTTCTTCGTGAGCATATGTGAGACAGCCTCCTGGGGGATCTCTGGAAATATCTGAGTGACAATGAGGGTTGAGAAGAGGAGGTTGATGTCTGGCAGTGTACTGATGTGGGCTCAAACCATTGACTCAATACTACTGATGGTTTATTTAATAGCAAGCACCCACTTTTTCCTTGTTAACAGCACCCTGATTAGTTCAGGTGTTGAGCGATCATCTTTAAGGGAGTCTGGGCCCCTTCTCAGCTCCAGTGTGATGGGTGAATTTTGATTAGTCTAAGCCCATCATGGTAATTCCATCCTCCTTGCTGACCAAAAGAGAAAGTGAGCATGCAATACAACGCTGGCCAGTGAGAAGCAAAGGGAGATTTTCTCAATCATTTATGGGAAAGGTTTCCTTGTTTCTAAATATGAGAAGTGCAGGAGAAAGATGTTCTTTTTCTGCTTCTGGATGTGACTGTGAGAGGGTATGAAGCCAAAGAGCTGACATAGCCCATCTTGCAACTATGAAAAGGAGTTGCTAATGTGCCGAGGGTGACAGAGCAGAATGTAGAAAAGGACCTGAGCCCTTGACGGCATCATAGAGCAGTGGCTGAATTACACAGACGTGGAACAGATGTGGAACTTCATGAGTTAGGAGAAATAAAATCTTATTGTTTAAGCCACTTTTCACAGGATCTTCTATTACTTGTAGCCAATGAATGCCCCTGAGTGTTTAATGAAATATGACCTCTTTAGAAGTACAGGTTGGTGAGATTCAGAAATAGTGAACCATATCCTTAGAATATGTCCATGCAAGGAAAACTACAATGTGGTTACCAAGTAGTTACCTATTTAAAATAGAGAGATCTAGCAAATCTGAATAATGGCATATGAACCACAAATCATTTTTTAGTTGGCAAGAAATCCAGAAAGTTATAGTCTTAAATTTAATAATAATAATGATAATATTACTGATGATGATAATAATAAACAAACAATGAAAAGACCAGAAAAATTTGGGTAATTTGGTCAAGTTGGCAGTATTTTATTTTGAAAATATTTTAAATTATAAAATACATTCTCAATATCAATTGAATTTCAAGCATTATAAAAATATTTAAAGTCACACGTGATCACTGTTTAGTTGGCAGCTGGAGGCCTATCAAGCGAAAGAGCTGGGATGCCGGCCAAGGTATCAGCAAGGACTGGTGGGGCACGAGGAAACAGGCGGAAGTGCGGTTGCAGAGCTGCAGGTGCCAGTCTCCAAGACGGCCTCCAGTGGTGCCTGCTGGAATTCATGCCCTTGTTTAATTTCCTCCCACATCAAATAGGGCTGACCCATGTAAACCAACAGGATATTGCGGTAATGATGTTTGAATGACTAAAGCCTTGTGAGAGACCCTGAGCCAGAAACATCTAGTTGTTCCTAAATTTCTTACGCTCAAAAACTTTTTGAAATAATCAGTGCTTGTTGTTTTAGATGGATAAGTTTTGGGGTAATTTTTTGTGCTGCAATGTATAACTAATACTAAGGCCTAGGCACCTTGGGCCTCATGCCACATACCACGGGGTGCTTGACAGCCAACTATTCCAGCACCATTTGCATGTGGGGCTAAGACTCCTGCTAAAGTGCTCACTTGGGGTCAACTTAGGGTATGGTAAGCCTTCAGCTTAAAAGTTGTCAGATCACACAGCTGGGGAGGGATGGGGCAGTTTGAGACGGGTATGTGTGTGTGCGTGTGTGTGTGGTGTGTCTTAGTCTGTTTAGTGTTGTTATAAAGGAATACTGAGGCTGGGTAATTTATAAAGAAAAGAAGTTTATTTGGCTCATGGTTCTACAGGCTGTACAAGAAGCCTAGTGCCAGCATCTGCTTCTGGTGAGGGCTTTAGGCTGCTTCTACTTGTGGGGAACGTAAAGCAGCGCCGGCATGTGTAGAGATCATGTGGCAAGAGAGGAAGCAAGAGAGTGTCAGGTTCTTTTTAACAACCAGCTCTCTCAGGAACTAGTAGAGTGAGACAGCCTCTCACCCCACCCAGGAATTAATGTCTTCATGAGGGATCTGCCCCCATGAGCCAAACACCTCCCACTGGGCTCCACCTCCAACATTGGGGATCGAATTTCGACATGAGGTTTGGGGGAAAAACATTCAAACGATAGCATGTGTGTATATGGGTATGTGAATCATTGTTGTTGCCCGTGCCCTCCCTAAGGAGTACAAGGGCCTCTTTGCTGTGCCTTCGATCCCCAAGATGACTATGAGCCCTATTTTAGTTGTGATACCTCTTCACTTTTTAATTCCTTCTGGTTGATTCTCAGAGATACTCCTCTCTGTGGATTCTAAAAGACTTGTTCTGACTCTTAAATAGCATTTGGAGAATGCTAAAATTGTGTTTGTTTTTGTGCTGAGACTTCTGGGTTGTGTGTACTGAAAACACATTCCTTGGCAGGTACCAAGTGCGAACTGCATGGGCAATGTGCTCCAAGTCTGGAGCAATGCGCATAAAGAGGAACTAAATGATGCTTGTTTAGGAAACTCTGCTGCCTCCTCTGAACCTGGCTCTTGGTGTGGGGACCACATGGAGATAGTTACAAAAAACTTAGGGTCACTGGGCTTTATGGGCTTTATGGGCTTTGACATTGGCTTAAGTATTAGGGAGTTTTCTTCCAGTAACTCAGGAGCTAAGTCCTTTCTGTAGTTGTAAAAATAAAAACCCTGGAGAGGACCCTAAATTGTGTGGCTCTTTTTGCCTGGAAATTAAGAAATAAGGAGTTCTTCATAAAAATTTGTGTGCTGTTAGCCTCTGTACAGCATGCATATCGAGAGGGGAGAAAAGAGTCCACGGGCAGGGGAGGCACAGCTCTCTCTGCACCCTTCTCCTTCTCCCTCCTGCCTTTTCCTCGGTGAGAACCAAGCGGCGAGTTTGTGTTTGGAACTCGGGTCTCTCTGTTCTCTTGAGCAGCTTGTCATTTGTGCCCGTATTTGTGGCTTGGCCCTCTCTCCACAGAGGTGATTTCTTGTTTCACAATAAGAAAATATTCCTTGCCTTTCTAATCTGCAAGGTGTATCTTCTATCAGGATAGGACTTTGTCAGTGAGCTGGTCCCTTCTTCCTTCATCCATAATTCAACGAGCTATTCTTACTTCTGACTTTCACAGTAAAAATCCCAACAGAAACTTCAAAATCCAACAATTGGCCTTGTCAGCATAGCTTTCCCCTTTTAGTAATAGCAAGGGCCAATAACAAGGACATTGGGTAGCAAAGTAGGGTCTCAGTGGGCAGCAGGGTACATTTCCCTGCACCGTAATCTATGTAGTTAATTGCAGGGCCCTGGATGGTGTTCGGCATGTTTTAGAATTTGTCATGTTAGGAGATTTAAATTTGGATACCTATATATTGGAAACCTATCAAAGAGGTCAGAGGGGACCTGGGGTACAAAGCAAGGAATATGGGCTCTTAGAGTTTGCCAGACATGGACACCCCCAGAACTTGCAGCTTGAGAGACAGTGTAGTGAGGTGGCTCCAAGTGGGGACCAAATCCTAGTTTCACCATTTGCTCAGTATCTAAAACGGGTTAGTAGTAGTGCCTGTTTCACAGTGTTGTTGAGGGGAATGAAATGGATTAATCTATATTAAAACGGTTGGAATGGGACCTGACTCAATACAATATTTGCTATTATTATTATTGTCATTATTGTTACTGGCTCTCTCATTATGGACCAGCAAGTTAAATCCTCTAAGCCCGAATTTCTTTACCTATAAAACCAAGGTGGTAATGAAAAATCTCATATGGTTCTTGGAATTAATGTATGTAAAACTTCTAGCCCAATTTCTGGTATATAGTAGAAGCTCTCCTGAGGATATTTAATTTTAATGTATGATTAATAACCTCCACCTGATTTACCTTCCCGTGTTCCAGGCCTTGCAGGAGACGTAAATGAAGAGGTAATATCAGCCTGCAGTGGGCCTGACACCATTATCATAGTGCTGGCACACGCAGAACTGAAACCGTCTCCAAAGCAGTGTGGCAGCTCTGTAGTGAGGTCCTCACTCTCTGAGGTCGTTAGAACCCCCATTCTCAGCCAGGTTTGATTTCCATCAAATGTCTCCTCTTGGAGCAAGTGCGCCTGACTCAGGCACTTGCTCCCTAATCTTTGTGATCATTGAAGATAAGAATAAAATGCAAAGCCTTTTTTAAAACAGGTCTCTGGCCATGCCCTTTGTGAACTTTGGGACCCAGTGAGAAATCTTGATGGTTTTGGCTAAGATCTTGTAACTGGCTGAATTACTCTAAGGCCCAACCTAGGCAGTGACTATTAACACATAGCACCGAAGCCTGAATATCGTGTGATAATCACTCCATTAGCTCATATTGCTGCTGTTGTTCGGAAAAGCCCTTCCTTGTCACTCCTAGACCTCTTGTCTCCTGTCGTGACCTCTCTCTCCAAGTGCATTTGATATGTTTCTCATTATCCCTTTTCACTGCGCTGGTTATGCCTCTGAACGACTTGGGCAATCTCTTGCAGTCTCCACAGCCTGATATGCTGTTCATCCCACGCTGCCTCACCCTCCTCTGGTGTGTTCCAGATGGTTTTGTACCAAGCAGAGCATATGTCTCTTTCTTCCCCTTGATTACTCTTTGCATTTCTTCCTCTTCTGCATCGTCCTCCATTTGATTTACTTCTGGAGTATTTATTGCTGGGGTGACATGCATAATGAATACCCTTGGGCATTCATTAAGTTTAGCTTTGAACTGTTTCCGTTTCCTCTCCGTGTCCTTGATGTCTGATGTGTTTGGTCATTTGCTCATGTGAACCTCACAGCTTGCCAGCGTTTATTCCACAAAAATTTATACTTCTTCCTTTTAGGTCATGTTATTTTTTTTTTTTAAGCCTCACGGAAGTTCTTAGTTAAAAACAGTGCCTTACTGGTGACCTTTAGGATTGTTCCGTCTGTCGCATTCTGTGTGGAGGAACTGCTCCACTTACCTATTTCTGTACAACAAACCACCTACATTTAATGATTTAAAACACAATTATTTTCTCTTGTGGTTCTCTGGGTTGGCTGGGTCTAGCTGGACGGTTCTCATTTGGGGTTTCTCCCACGTGGCAGTCAGATGTCGGGTAGGGCTGCAGGCCTCTGAAGGCTTGGAGGGGCTGGCCATCCAAAGGGCTTACCCACGTGGCTGGCAGTTGATGCTAGTTGTTGGCTGAGGACTTATCTGGAGTTGTCCCACTGAAGAGCCTACTCATGGCTTCTCCATTTGACAACATTGGCTTCCCAAAGCATGATGACCAGGTTCTGAGAAGATGCATCTTAAGAGTAGTGAGCTTTGAAGGTAAAAGACGAAAGGCTTCCTGTGCCTTGGAAGTCACGTGGCATTACTTCTGCTGCACTTGACTGGTGTGAGGGGGCTACACAGGGGAGTGGAAAACTGAGAAGTGTGCCGTTGGGGGAGACTGGCTACCACAGGAGTGAATAGTTATTCTGTTCTTCGCATTGTTTCTTATTTCAGTGTGCCAGACAGGCCATTTGGATGTTGATTTTTCTCCAAGTTTTTCTGGTGACTTGAGCAGTAGCTACAGGCAATTTTCCATATGAGCAAGCCTCAGTTATGACATTCCCAATGCCATCTGAACCACCCATCCCTGCTGCTAAAGTGTCTCTCTCTCTCTCCTTGTGCCTCTTAGGTTGGCAAGGCTCTGCTGGCCTAAGGACATGAAGTATAAGAAAAAATAGCCCTAAATCGGCTCTTAGGAGACCTGTGTCCTAGTCTTGACTTTGGAGCAATGTAACTGACCTTGAACAAGTCACTTCATCTCCCTGAACTTTGGCCTTTTCTGAAGTCCCCTATTATAAGCTCTGAAATTCTATAATTCTGAGGAGCCACCTTGAACATGTGTCTCTTTTGGGTCAAATACTCTACTGAACTGATCAAGCCAGGTTTTAGGGCTGATGGACAGGAGAACTGTCACTGCTCATCACAGTCTTTGCACATGGTAGACATTCAATAAATGTTTTTTTGGATGAAATTTAAATCTAGACACCTTGATGATACCATTGTTTTCAAGATCTTAGTGGTAGATAATGCCAGATTATTTATAATTGTTTTAATTTGAAAGATCATTACCTTGCGTATGTAAGGATTTGCTTTTAGAACTTGGAACTTCTTGTGCACATGGTCTCTGCTCACATCCCTTTGCCATTTAACATGCAGTTGTTTGTGCCCATTGACAGTTTGATATTTTGCAAGTAACCCTCATGCTCTGACACCGACCATGATTACCTCAAGCTGCAGCAACTGGAAGGATGCCAAGGGTCTGCGGCCATCTGAATTTGCTCTTTCTTTCTTTTTTTTTTTTTAAGGGTCTGGGCTATTGGAACCTTGAGCTCTCTCCCTCTGGAATTGTAGCGGGGAAAGAAAATAAAGAAAATCGGTGGGAGTGGAGGAAGACCAGGTCAAGTGTAAGTGAAATATACACTCTGGCCTCCCAGCTGAGTACGTCAGTTCCTAGGCTTGCTCCAAGTGGAAGCTAACCTTGGGTTTCCTGCTCTTGTAACCCATTTGACATTTGAGAGGACAAACAAAGGGCTCCCTCAGGAAGAGGCTTAACTCTGTTAATGGCTACAAATCACTGCCCCTGGAGAGCTGGGATTCAGAGAGGTCCTTTGCCTTCTTTTTATTTTAGGGGAATCAAGTTTCAAAGAGACTGGCTGCCCAGGCTCCCAAGATTTCCTGATGATCTGGGAGGTTTCCAGGCTTGTAACTGGCCTGTTGCTTCCTCTCTTCAGCAAGAAGACATCTCCCTAAAGGGAAAACATAGCTCAACTCCAAAAGAGACTTGAGACATAGAAGAAAGCAGTATGAAGTGGTCTAAATTGAAGTGTGTGTATGTGTGTGTGTGTTTTAATGACAAACACATGAAAAGTGAAGATGGAAGCATTCTCAGGCAGCATGATTGGAATAGGCTAACACGTCCAGCAGTTCTTTTAAGGAGAAGGAAAGATGGATTTTTGGAGGGCAGGTTGGGTGGAGCGGGTTGTGGTCTCTCTCTAACCCAAGGAGTACAGCTAAAACAAGATTCTTTCTGATCTGCCTGGTTGCCAGCTTCACCCACCCCTCTGCCAGTTATATTTTATTTTAAACTTTGGCAAATACTTTTGCATCATTTATGCTTAATTAAATAAAACCTATTCACATCCTGAGCTGGAGGAACTGGGGTCAAGTGGCACCAGACTCTTGCCAGCCTTTGCTGAACCCTGCCGAGCCGCTCGGGCCCCAGCTCTCAGCCTGGGAAAGGCATCCTTGACAATGTTAATAGTTTTGACCTCTGAGTTCTAGCATTTCACCAAAAAGTCCCTAAAGTAAAAGGGAAGGGACTGGAAAGCTGGCACCTAAGGCTAAACTTTGACCCCAGAAAAAGAGGAAGGGCAGGATAATTCTGCTGAGACAGGCGAGTCTGTACACTACAGAGGGAAGATAAAAACAAGGAGGAGAGTTTATCTTTTCCCCGCTGACTAAGAATTGTTGGCAGTTCTGTAGTTGGCAGAGTGAGAGCGCAGACCTGGGGCCTGGAGGACGGACGACAGGTCTGCGGGAATTCAGCCCTGGACAGCTAGATGAAGTAACGTAATCTGGAGCTTTGATTTGCCTGGCCCCCGCAGGTGGTTAACTAGCAGTCTTGGGTCACAACAGGCTTCTCTTGGGAGCCCTGAAAATAGTTTCCTTTACATCCAAAAGTGTAACAAAGCCCACCAGGAAATCCTGGGTATTAATCTCATCAGAGGAAATCCTGGGAGATCATCTACTTCTCCAATTTGCTCAAGGGCTAGAGGGAATATTTATATCTTCTATTCTACCAGCTTGATTTAAGTCACCTAAAGGCCTTTCCCTTTGTTTATTCTAGGAAAATCATTCTATCACAGAATAAATCACAAGGCATTTCCAGTAAACTCTTCAGTATTTTTTCAGATTGGGGGAGAGGTAGGGTAGGATAAAGATTGAGAAAGACAAGGCTGACTGGAATGACGTAAATAATCTTAGTCAATGGTTTTAAAGCATTTCTTTATCAAAGCTTTTAGCATTGTTCCAAAGAGAAGAGAGCTGACTGGCTAGCAGCCAGAGCTGGGCCTCAGGAATCAATTTCTGTCTAGAAGATTATTTATGTCCAGCCCTTTGGGCCTTAGCAGGTACAGTACTTAAGGTCTTCCACGAGCTGGTTCAGCCCCGACCAGGCCTGGTCATATTTCCAAAGCCCCATTTCCTACAGCAGGTGAAGTCTTCTGCTTGTCTGCTCATTTCTGTCTGCCTGAGGCATCCCTGGCACCCAGGGGTCTACCCACCAAAGCATTTGCCCCCAACCCCATTGGGAATGCCCAGACTAGATAATGATGATGATGATGATACCTTCTAAGTTAGACTGTTTCCTCTGAGATAAAACACAATGGTAAGTGTTTTATACAATTTTTTGTCATTAATCTTTGCAACAACCTTGAGAGGTAGTTATTATTAATACTATTAATCCTATCTTACAGATGAAGCTTAGGGAATTTAAGTGATATGCCCAAGGCTATCAGTAGAAGTGCTGGGATCTGAAACCAGGTCTACCAGGTCCCAAAATCTATATCCTTAAATTCCATGATATATGGCTGGGTGTTTTTTTGATTTCTTAACTATATTACACTTCTCTTTAGGGGTTATCTCACTGCCCTGAACCAAGGACCATTTGGTGAGACTTACCCACCTCTTGTTAAGTCCTTTCCCAAGAAGACACTACTGTTGGCCAAGCACTCTTTCAAACTAAGCAGACCTCCATGGAACCATGATTTGTCCATAAGACGGATCAGAAGAAATGATTCTAACAACCCAGAAGCATCTGCTGCCACAGCTCAGACCTCTTGGGTGACATTGCTGGGCCAAGTCAGACCCGACTTCTTTAGACATTGTGATTCCCAGCCCTTCACAGCACCATGCCTCTCTGTAAAACCCATGTGGCTTTGCAGACTCTCGAGCTTTGATGATTCAGAAACTCAGTTTATCAGCTTGCTCGGGGCAAGTCAGTCTTGGAAAAACATGTCCATTCTATCAGCTCCAGAAAAAAAAAATTATGAACACAAATGTCAGTTTATTAATTTATAAAATTTTGTCTTTTTCCTTGTCATTCGTCCTTGTGCCAGGGCACCCCATCTCAGAATTAAAACTCAAAGGATGTCATAGGGATCAGTCATCAGAAGGCCACTTGACAAGCGCAGAATTAGAGCAAAGGAAATTGAATTGTTTTCACTGATATTTCATTCAGATCCTAAAAGAACCATTCTTGCTCTTTCCAGTGAACAGAAACCTCCTCCCTGCAAGTAAATCTGAAGATTTAGGTTCAAGGCCAGGCTCTGCCATTTATTATCCCTGTAGTCACTGACAAGGTGTTTAACCTCCTCAAGCTCCATTTTTGTGGTTAGTAAAATGGGAGTAGTAATATCTTATATATGATTGATGATGTTTAAATCAAGGTTAGGGATAAGAACACTCTGTACATATTACTTTCTGTTTTGTAGTGCTGTCAAGTTGATTTTTTAAATTTGAGACCTTATGAAACCAGTTCGTTGCAAATCAGCAATCTGATCATTTTTCTAAGGAAGGGTGTGGTTGCTTTATACACTTTAATCTACATGTGAGTCACCTGGGTGGGCATGCCTGGCATTCTGGATTTCTAGCAAATGCCCAAGTGATGCAGATGCTGCTGGGTCACACTTTGAAGCAAGATTTGAGATGCTTTTGGCAAGTTTCCCTGCAGATACTTAAGAGACCATGTATTTAAAGATCAGCATGACTTCTAACATGCCAAATCCCATGCTCACTGTGTGTGCTCATCTTAGGTGACTGTTCAAGACGGTTGAACTTACATATTTTTTCTTTCCTTTGCATTTCGTGATCTTACTCTCTATTAATTCTCCCCCTACCTTTCTGACTGCTTCTCCTCTGTCTTCCCCATAGATTCTTCTTGATTTACCCTTTAATGTTGGTGTTTCCTTGGGTCCCTTCCTTTGCCTTCTGATCATTGTACTTTCTGTGGGCGATCTTAAGAGCTGCTTTTGATTTGAACACTTCCTTGCCTTGCTAGGCAGACTGAATGGATCCTTCTCCTACACTCCCTTTGCATCTTGTTGTAAGATTCACTTTAGCACATGGTAGCTTTATTTTACTGGGTCATTGTGTCATTATTTTTTCATGGTCTATGACTTACATTTTGATTTGAGGACAGAGAGTACAGCATTCGATCTTTGTCTCCCTTGTGCCTAGCACAGTGCTCAGGTTCCACAAATATTTGAAGAATAAAGAAAGCAAACCCAGATATTGGGGAAGACACCAGAAGCAGCCATTTGAGCAGACCAGACGGCAAATGTTAGTGTTTGAACACCCTTTGGAAACACAAAGCCCACTTATTCTGTTGTGTATGCTTATGTGTGTGTAAATTACCTCTCTGAATGGTGTCAAGATACCAATAGCATCTGGGGAAGACACCTGAGCCAGGTTTCCTCTGTAAATTATTTCTGGACTCCTTTTTCAGGCTTAAACAATAGACTGTCAAAATTGTCAAAAAGAGGAAGCATGTTTCTTATGGGAAAAATTATTTATCATGCTCTTCTATTGTAATAAAACAAAGAGAGTCCTTCCAGAGAAGGAAGATTGTAGTCTTGCCAAAATTGTGGCTTACAAGAAAGGTTTTACCACACTCACCCTCAAAGAGGACTCAGAAGGCCAGGTAAATAATACGTAGCAGGTGAGATGTCCTCAGCCCAAATGTCACATGGGTTTGGATTTAATTCAGTTCAACAAACAATATTCACTGCATACTTTCCATGTGTTGGGCTTATACTAGGTTAGGGATAGAAAGATAAAAAAACATGGCCCCGGACTTCACAGAGCTCACAGTCCAATTGAGACATTAGATATTTAGACAAAGACAACTCAATGTGATGAGTGTTTAATAAATATATGTATAAACTTATGAAGCACTATGGAACAGAGAGGACAGAATAATAAGAAATATAGAAGAAAAAATATTTTGGGAAGGTTCCCCATCCCAAAGTGCATATCATGTCTGAACCACCCATCAAAAATCAAACTGCAAATATTACCCACCCCCATTCATGTACACAAATTAGATTCAATTCAAGTTAATGTTTTTAGTGCCTGCGATGTGCCCACCATACCATCAGGGAGGTTCTGATATACGGACATCAAATAAATAAATATGTTTTAATACCATGGAAAATGACAAGGTCATTAGAGATATAAGCAACATGTGATGGGAATATAGAAGGAGTAGCAATAACAGCTGACTGGGAGATGTGGCAGTCCTTACTGCGGCATACTGGCATTGAGGATATTTCTTTCATGCCTCCCCATAGTGGCTATGGGCTTTGCACCTATGTTTGTATGTGATTCTGGATCTCCTAGGTCAGACGTTATAGAACCAGAGGTGTTAGGGGAGATGACACTATGGCTAGGCCATTACATTTTCCTGGGAATCTAAAATTAAAACCCAATAATACCAGGCAGCTTAATGGTGGCTTTGTTGGTGGGAATGCATAAATGAGGCTGGTGTAGCCATGTTTGGGTTTTGAGAGCAGATAAGTAAAGCAAAACTGGGGTGGGGGAGGGAGAGAGAGAAGAAGGAGGAAGAGGAGGAGGAGGAGGAAGAGAGAATAGAAGAGAAGGAAGATGTGGGAAGAGAAAAGAGGACTGAAACAGACACACAGGGACAGGTGTATTGTTGAGGAATCTCTGGTTACAGCTTCCCAAATTCAATTTGAACTTCTTAAACTGAAAGGAAGCCTTTGCCATGAGGATCTGGGCCACAGGGATATCACAGAACCTAAGGACAGAAATGTAGCCGCCTGCATCAGGAAGGGATTGGAACTGGAAACTGAAGAGCTGTCAAGACCTGGCCATTTCTCACCCCACCCTGGCTTCCTTCTTTGCTGTTTGCAGATTGGTCTCTGTTAGTTGGTTTACCTTGTGGGTATAAGATGGCCACCCCATAATTTCTGGGTTCATATCTCCCCTGATTAAGATGCGAGGGCAGACCAAACCAGGATCTAACTTTCAGTCTTACTTCTAAATTCTGATTGCTCCAGAATATAAGGTTTCTCTTCCTGGTCCAATAACTGTGGCCTCGGAGTGGGAACAGGGTTATAGAGCCTGTGCATGGATACTGGGGCCTCCTTCCCTTGTGAAGGGGGCCATAAAGAGGTTACTCTTAACTGAGAAGCCACCTTTAAAGTTTTATGCTATAACTAGAGTACCATGGGTCAGGGAGAGAGCTGACGCTCCAATTCCTCTTTGCATTTCCTTTATGAAACCCCTCCCATTTTTCCCAAGACATCCTGATTCCTTGTATAAATCCCACTCTCCTTAAGCTGGCTTGATTGAATTTCTATTTCTTGCAACAAAGAAGCCTTCAAAGATCACAACAGTCAGAGAAGAGTTGAAAGAGCATGGTTCTAGTTCAGGCAACAGCATGAATAAAAAGCACGGGAGTAAGAAAGTTCATGGTTGATTGGGAAGAATTCTTCAAATGGGGGTTACAGCCTAGGATGTCTGAAGGGATGGCGAAGAAAATGGGACTGGAAAGGTGGTTCGAAGACTATTCACATTGACCTTAGAAATTCTTCTCATGGTGGTCTAGAGGAGGCAGTGGGGAGCCTGGCAAGGTTTTGGATAGCAGAATGATGGTATCTGATCGATGTGTTGTTCTATCTTCTTAGAGAGTGACAAGTATCTTGTCTGTGCCCTAAATTTGGTGGTGGTTTGGACTGTAACTTCAGAGTTTATACGATGGATGAAACTCCACATTTAAATCAAGTGAAATTACACTCTAAAATCATCACAGAGACCTCATTTGCTGATACTTTGCCAAAAAGTACTGGCTGCCTGTCTTAGATGCTAAGTAGATGTCCTTTACCCACTGGTGCGCCCACTCTCCAGCTGCCACAAGTGCTGCAGCCAGCGGCTTATGTTTGTCACCTTCTCAAGAGTCAACTCACTGGGAGCTACAGGGAAGGTTCTACCATTCAACCCCTGTGGTCAATTATTGAGTGATTTATGGAGGTACAAGGGGCTGGCCCCTTTTACTCAAGGTGGGGCAATGCTGCTAGATGATTTATGCTCCAGAGCCACACTGGATCAGGCCACGCTTGATGCTATGTGACACAACATTCTTGCTCAGCGTCTCTCCTTTCTCTAACCTGCTTCCCTCGCTAGCTTACAGGGCTCTCCTGAGGAGCCTCCTCTGAACAGATCATAGGCACTCAAATCCCTTTCTCAAGGCCTTACTTCAAGGCAACCTGCCCTAAGACAGTGCCGTTTATTTCAACAGAGATCCAAAGTTACACAGGTTGCTGGATTTCCACTTCCATAGAGCACAGTGGTCAAAAGCTCAGATTCTGGAACAAGATCTACTTGCATTCAAATCTTGGCCCTGCCAATTAGTGGCTTCTAGTCTGGGCAAATTGCTTAGTCCTACAAAATCTAAATAGGATAATAATAGCATTTAGAATTGATGTGAAGAATAGATGAGATAATGTACATGAAGCTCCCAGCCCGGTACCTGCACTAAGAGCTCATTAGCCACTATTACCAGCATCTCTTTAATGAAGCTGACATGTCTTTGTACACGTTGTATATTGCACCAGGGTCTATATCTAAGAGGTAGGTTTATGGATGTGTTATGACAATATTTTGACAGATGGAAATAAACATCTCGGGAAAGAGGCACCTTTTCCTAACTCTCACAAAGGTGCTGTGTGTGTTAGCAGCAGATTGGCCTGGGGCAGAGTTCAGATTCCATTTTCTGTTCCTTATATTGGTTGAAACTCATTCTTGACTGTGTGGTTACATTTGGAACTAGCTGGCCTTGCCCTTCTCTTTTCACCTGTTCTGAGGCTCAGTGATCACCAGTGGCTGAATTTTTCTTGACCCCCTGGCTTGGCAACGGTGGCTTCTCATTACCCTGACACTGTCAGATGACTGGCAGCAGAGTCATCTGAGGGTCTGTGCTTGGAGGGACCTATCGGGCAGGATGGGTGAGAGGGCAGCAAAGGCGAGCAGCTGGCCGGGGTGGGTCTGCATGTCTGGCACACACTGTTGTTGATTCACACTGGGCCTTGAGGTAGAGAAATAACAGGTGAAGACACTGTCTCAGTTAGCTTGAGATGGCCAAGAATACCTGATGCATTTCCTGCAGAGATGTCCACACAAAGGGCTCTTTGCTGTGGGGATCTCTGTTTTGACCTCCTACCCTCACCCCAAACTGCTAACCAGGGTGTGTGTTCTCACTCCTCTGGCTGCGGCTTGCAACCCAGTCCAGGGAATGGTAGTAGTACTGTCTTTCAGTTCACAGAAGTGACAGTTTGGAGCCACATGGCTGAATAAATGGCTTATTTTCAGCCAACATTTGTCAATCCCCAGAAATAGCTTCCCACTTTACCATGAGATTCAGTCCTTGTGGCCAGGCACTGGCGTGAGAGGCTGAATACCCCACTGGATAGACGCTGTGGGGTGGGGAGAGATTGGCGGGAAGTAATCTGACCACATTTCTATGGCATGAGCTGGTACAAGCCAGCACTGGAAGAAATCAGGCTGTAGGGAGAATGTTCACAGACCTGGCTGGCAAGTGCTTTGCATGTGGAGAAAATACCTTTTCTTAAAGGTAACCTGATCTGAAAAGTATCACAGAGAGTTGCTGTAGCTGGAACACACAGGAAAGCCCTTCCCTTTTGGTAAAGGCAACAGCCTTGTACTCCAGTACATAAGGCAGCTCTTCTGTGTCCCTTCTGGCCAGCCAGCACCCCATCCCCAACCAATGAAATAACCAAACCCCCTGGAAAACCACAGCTCACTGACTTTAGATCTTGACTTGGACCTGGTGAGGGTCCCATCCCTGGTAATATATGAGAAAGTTTGGCTTAACTTCTGAACTGTTGTTTCTGAAGGGCAGAATCATAGTAAGCTAAGCATTTCCAGATACCTAGTCAGACAACTCAAAGAATTCTGGCTGAATCAGACACGTGTTCCTATAATCTTGGATGACCGTCCCACACTCTGTGAGCCCCACTAGTTGGGGGAATGCAGCTGGGTCTCTCAAGTGGCATAGGACAGCATCCTCATCTTTGCTCTTATGCTGGGCACCAGGGTACAGGGCTTTCCTCTACCTTATTGCTCCTGAGCTCTTCAACCTTTGGGGACAGAGCATGCAGATTGTCTGTCACTGTCATCAGAGTTGGATGCGTGGCCTCTGGAAAGTGCCTGCAGAGCCCCAGGCAGGAAGCTACCTGGTGCCAAGGTGGTCAGGACGCGTTGGCCTCTAGTCTGGCTTACTGACTTCACAGCCCGGATTTGTGCATCCTCTTGAAAGAAGAAGGCTGCTTTTGGTGTTTGGATATATGCTGGATGACATATGACTCCTTCTCAGTGGCTGCCATGCTGAGTGGAAAGAGAGCCACGGCTGGGAGTGGCTGGGGGCCGCCCAAGAGCCCCCTCTTCCTCACGCTTGCTTGCCAGCTTGCAAAGTGTAAGAGTCTGCAACTGTTTCACAGATGGGACTGGGATTTGCAGAGCCTTTTTCCTCACTTCGTATGTGAGTCTTTTTATATCAAGGGTTAGGGCAAGTAGACTAACCCCTGGAACAGAAGTCCAAGTTCTGCTGCGGAGAGGGGAAAAGAGTCAAAACTACTTGGAATCAGTTCACTGGCATAGAACTGTATTCCACTTTGAGCCCAAATCCTGTGAAGTCTCAGGGGCTATGAAACCCAATTAAAACAGAGCTCAGCAGAGGCCAGCAGACATGTATAATTGTGAGAAACAGGACGTTTGTGGAGAAAGAAAAAAGAAATCCAAGGAGAAGCCAAGGCCAATTATCAGAACTGCTAATTTTTACCAACCTAATCATTAATGAATATCATGTTTCTGAAAAGAATGTTAAGAGAATAATTGTATTTCAAGGGCTTGAAAACTGCTAAATTCTGAAGTTGTACAATTTGTGCAAATTAATATGATAAAAAGAGACAATTAAGGTTTATAATTAACAGATAAATACAAATGATCTGGTGAAGACAATCTAAGTTTCTGCTCTGTCTTACGAAGCAGTGTAATTGATTTTTATAAATGCTAATTTACAGTACATGCTCTGTTAACCATTAACACAGTAAAAAGAACGTGGTGTAAATGAAAGTCAAGGAGGAACGGGAGCCAAGGAACTAACAAACTAGACCTAGCCAAGGAGACGAAATAGAAAAATATGCCAAGTGCTGGAATGTGGCTTCGAAAGGAGAAAAATATTATCAAACAACAATTGTCCTCGCATCTTCCCTCGATCATCCGGCCCCTTGGGATGAAAAAAAAAATCCCTCAAAAATCTATACAAGTGCGATTTGGTTTTTCTCTACTGTTTTTTCCCCAGTCCAAACTGGCTAGCTGGATTTTCCTGACATTCACAAGGTACGGGTGGAATGATCCGACTCAAAATATAGGTCACATTATGTGAATAAAATGCATGTCAGCTGTGAGAAGTTTCTCCAGCAAAAGCAGCTGAACTGTCCAGCCAGAGTCCTGCGTCACTGCTGATCAGGAGAAATCTGCTGTATGTAATCAGATGCCATGCACAGAGAACACCAATGGTGATCACAAGTGAGCCCCAAACCAAATGTCACAATGGCTGACACTTCAGGTGGCAGGTGGTTTGGCACTGAGTTGCCTGTCACGTGAGCAACTCACGGAGAGTGGGCTGGAGCGCCAGCACCCAGGGGGCTTTATCTACGTATTTCATGGTTGTTAACAAGTCTTCTGAGCCACTCTAGGAGACCAGGTAGTTCACAACACAAATAATTCTTTTCTGATGGGGAAGTAATGAGGATTAAAAGCACAAAGGGAAGTAAGGGGGCTTGAGAAAAAGAGCGAGGAAGGGAAGGATTGTGTCTATGTTCCCGGTAGACCATATGCCTCTTGAGGACAGGAACTGTGTCTCGCACATTTGTATTCTTGGCACCCAGCATGCTGTTCTTCATATGATAGAAACTTGAAAAAGATTTGTTTTCGTAGTGAAAATAGAGGTCTGGTAATTCATATTCTTTATAAAAAGGAAGCCTAAAAATATGACTTCTTATTTTATTGGCAATATGAAATCCTACAGATTTTACCCGAGGCTGATTAACATTGCTTTTGAGTTTTCAAGTTGAAATCAGCAAGAGGAAAAAGGAAACTGGATGAAGAGAGCATCGAAGGATGTCTTGGGAGGAGCATCATTATTCTAAGGCTTCAGGAATTGACTTTTCAGTTACTGTTCCTTCTGGCCACGCTCCATTAACCTGTTCCCGGTGAGTTAGGAGCCCCTCCAAGCATTTCCAAATGCAACTTGCTGGCGAATGTGATGTCTTCCTTGATGCTTCTGAAGTGTCTAATCTACAATACCAATTGTACTTTCAAAACAAATTTTTTGGTTCCTTCTCTTTGTTACCTTTTGATAAATCATATTTGAATTCTGAATTTTTAAAATCTTTAAATTTATTAACAAAAGGAAGGGAAAAACCTGGGTTCTAGTAAGTAAAACAGAAGGTACTTTTATCATTCTAATCTGGCCTTCTTATTAAGTAGGAAATGAATGCGTGCTATAGACCAACACTGTCCAATAGAAATATAATGTGAGCTACATATATAATTTTTAATTTTCTAGTAGCCATGTCAAAAAAAGTTGAAATTAATTTTTTAAAAATATGTTTAATTTAACCCAATATATCTAAAATATCATTTCAATATGTAATCAATATAAAATTATTGATGAGATTTTTTAATATGAAGTCTTCAAAGTCTGATACTTTTTTAGTTACAACACATCTCAAATAGCACTAGCTGTGTTTCAAAAACTCAGGTCACGTGTGACTAGTGGCTACTGTATTATGCAATGCAGAGAAAGACAGAGAGATCCTTAAATTTATAATATCTTCCAGAGTCCTATTGATTCTTATTCCAATCATAAAACATGTAAGGATCATGATGGAGATGAACTTTTAGCTATAGTCATATTTATTTATAGTATAAATAAGTCTAATTGGTACAAAGATGATAAAGCAGAACGATTATGTGTCATCAATAATAAATTCATTGGATCCACTATAACTAAGTTAAAAAGTGACTTGCTGAGCAGATCCTAAGGAAATCAGATGTTCATCTTGAGTCATGAACCGAAGGCTATTCTTAGAATATGTAGCCCTTCTAATGCACTGGCGATCAAAAGTATACTTTTCTACTTTTATAAAGTCTTTTGGGCCAAATGATGTAGCTAGATGTGGTACAACAAAGGCCAAAGTATGGGTTCAGTCCATACATGTGCTAGATGCACATGGGGCAATGTTCCTTTCCCAGGAATCTAGGCTGCCTGTTTGACCCATGGCATTTGTCTTACAGCAGCCACCAGGAGGCAACCTGAACGCCTCAGGGCCTGGGCACACCACCCGCCATACTTGGAGGAGTAATTCAGAGCCATAACGGAAGACCATGCCTCTGTAAAAAAGAATGAGAATGCTCTTCATGGACAGATACAAAACAAACTTCAGGATAAATTAAATGAAAAGAGCAAGTACAGAGTAGTATGTATAATATATTAGCAATTGTGTAAAAGGAAAAAATGTGTTTGCTTGTTATGCAGACCATCTCTGGTTGATCATGGAAGAAATAGGGAACATCGATCATCTTCAAGGAAGGGAAAAGGGGGACTGAGAGATAAGAAGAGGAGAAAAAATTTTCCCTTATAATCTTTGCTCTTTAGAATTTTGTACCATGTGATCTATTATATTTAATATGTACGTAAAATTCCTTTTAAATTTTGTGCCATGTGAAAGTATGTAAAGATTAATAATGTTGAAATTTTTTAAATAACAAAATTTGAAATGAATCAAAACCATAATGAAAGACATGGCCTAGTGAGGGTGAATATGCCATGTCTTGGAGTTGAAGGTGGAGCTTATAGCTAAATGATCATCTAGACCCAAGATCAAAGAAGGAAGTCAGTAAGACTAAGAAGTATCCCCAAATATTCTTTCTTTTTTTTTTTTGAGACAAAGTCTCACTCTGTCGCCTGGGCTAGAGTACAGTGGCATCATCAAACTCACTGCAACCTCAAAGTCCTGGGCTCAAGCGATTCTCCTGCCTCAGCCTCCTAAGTAGCTGGGACTACAGGCTCATGCCACTATGCCTGGTTAATTTTTAAATTTTTTTGTAAAGACTGGATCTTGCTCTTGCTCACGCTGGTCTAGAACTCCTGGCCTCAAGCAATCCTCCTGCCTTGGCCTCCCAGAATGCTAGGACGACAGGTGTGAGGCATTGCACCCAACCATTATAATCCAGCAGTTACTTCCTAAGTGCCTAGTTTGTGCCAGTGCGTGGGTGAGCCAACAAGCCCATACAGTCCCCACCTCATGGAACTCTATTAAATGGGTACATCTGGAGGGTGAGGGGGGCTACCTTTTATGACAAAAGTTGAAACCAAAGGACATATACAGGTAGCAATATAGTTCCTGAGATGCTTCACTCTTCAAGTTTGGAGAAGGCATTTTATTCTTCTATTTTTTTTTTTGAGACAGTCTCACTCTCTTTCCTGGGCTAGAGCGCCGTGGCGTCAGCCTAGCTCACAACAACCTCAAACTCCTGGGCTCAAGGGATCCTCCTGCTTCAGCCTCCCGGGTAGCTAGGACTACAGGCACACGCCACCGCGCCCGGCTAATTTTTTCTATTTTTAGTTGTTTGGCTAATTTCTTTCTATTTCTAGTAGAGACGGGGTCTCGCTCTTGCTCAGGCTGGTCTCAACTCCTGAGCTCAAACAATCCACCCCTCTTGGCCTCCCAGAGTGCTAGGATTACAGGCGTGAGCCACTGTGCCCGGCCTGGAGAAGGCATTTTCAAGACTGCCTTTTTCTGATAGAGATGCAAAGAAGCATCTCCCTGGTAAGACATATGTGACAACAAAAAGATATCATGTCAACACAGCAGTATCAGCATTACCATCAAACGTAGTGATAAAATAAGTGCTTTTTTAAATAAGTAGGTGTGGATGTTCCATTGTAGTCCATTGAGCTGGGACCCTGGTAAAGTATTTGATAGAACTGAGAGTCCCAACCTCTGCTCTTGGGGACAATACCATTTCTCTGCAGATCAATCCAATAGAGTCAATTCTTTTGGCAAAGATGTACCGTATCTTCTGTCAGCTGGGCACTGAGGGAAGCACGGAGGACACGCAGATGAGCTGGGAGTGTACCCAGCGTGATAAACATGTAACCAACACTGTTCCACAAAGCAAGGGAAGTGAAGAAAATGGTAGACAATTCTGCCTGAGGGCACAGGGGACAGCTTCGAGAAGAAGTGAGAAGCTGGATGTTGATGAATAAGTAGAATTTTTCCTGGCAAAGCATCAAGGAAAATTATTTTAGGCAAAGTATTGTATTAAAAAAGGCAGAGGTATGAGGTGTGAGATGTTTTTGAGGAAGGGGGACTCCAGCTGGACTATAGCACAGGATGCTGGAGGGTAGGGAGAGGGGCTGGAGGGTCGGCTGGGGTCTTGTGAGGGGTCATGACAGTGCTGCTGAAGAGTTTGGACTTTCTAGGCCATGGGGACTACAAGAGACACAGAGTGCGGGACAGAGGCAGCACAGTACGGAGGTGCATGAAGGCCCGAGGTGGAACAAGCGCGCCCGAGACGGAGCCCACAGGAGGCTGTGGCCACAGAGCAGTGCGAGGAGGGAGAGGAGCCCGCAGATTACAGAGCAGAGGTTTCAGTGTTTGATCAACTGGCTGGATGGAAGGGTCCAAGGGGAAGTAGCGGCCATGTTATGGCAGACTTTAGAATAATCCACAAGCCAAATCGCACTTTCTCCCCAGAATATGACAATTGTTTAAAAGGGATACAACTTGTTTTGCTTACAGGGAATGAATTAATCCTGGCCCTGGAAATCCATGTTGCAAAACAAGTCTGCTTTACTTAATTTTAAAGTATTCTTAGAATTATTTAGTTTGACGCTGTATTGGAAATACCTTGATACATAACTTACTTTGAAACAAATAATATGCCTTGTTTAAATGTCCACTGGAATCCCAGCTTGAGGCTCTCACAGATGTCAGTTATTTCCTTAATTTTACCCCTAACAGGAGAATACAAAGACGTGCTGGTTGGAAAGGTCAGGGCTTGAGGCGAAGCACGTCTGAGACTGTTTGGTATGGGTCAGTCCTGTGCCAACTATTGAATAGTGGCACCCATTTCTTCAAAACATCCTATGTTCTCTGAAGTGATTTTACCTTGTGATGGACAATGTCAGTTAATTTTGGATAGGAAAGTTCCAAAGTTGGGCATACAAATCTCTGGATTGAAAATCTAAAAAATCTTTATGAGAAATAGGAGCAATTTAATTTGATCCCAGAAATCTCTGAGACTGAGACTAATGCTGTTATCCAAAAACTGTATCAATTTTACCAATGGATTAAAGCCCATCTTGCTATATGTGCCAGAGAGAAGGGCGAGCAAAGCTTTGCTCTCTTTATGAGACTCTTAATGATGGGTAGTTCTCAGATGTATTGGAAGCCTTTTAGTTTTGCAAGGAATTATTTTATATTTAAAAGCTGTTGGGTTACCTTAGGCAGCATGGACTGTTTTTCACTTAGTTGCCACCCTGCTGGTGATCTGTGCCAAGGTCCCACTCTCTACTAGCCACACAGAGAATGACCCAATTGTGCCTTTAGTTTCTTCTAAATACAGCCTATTGATTTTCTTTCTCCCACAGTAAGCAGGGTGAGCTTGGTTATTCCAAAGCAATTAGGTAGAGTATTTGGTTGGACTCTTCTTCAACCTTGAAGGATTCTATTTATTCTCCTCCATTATAGCCTTAAAGCTTTAGTCCCTTATATAGCCAAGAGTCGCTTTTCTGCACCAATAAGCAAAAGCATTACAATATTAATAACCCTCAGCCACGGGTTTAGCTTCCTCACCTTCTTCCCATGCTTGGATGACTCCCTCTGCATTTGAAGTAATCAATAGTGGCCCGAAATTTATTCAGGCTCTCACACACTCCATGAAGTTTCCAAAATAAGCCAGTGGCAAGCATTTAATTAGCTCATTTTGTTTCTGCCAGGGCAGAGAGGCAGACTTGAGGAGTCCAAGAACTGGTATGCAGTATAGCTGTTACTGAAACTTCTATGCCTTGGCAGTAAATAGAAATGGGATCCAAAGACTAATGATTCTGCCTCTACCACCCTCTCTGTGGCCTTGGATATGTGTCTTTGCCAATTTGGACCCATGCTTTCCTTTGGGTAAAAAGGGTAGGGTGCCCTTAATCTTTGAGGGAGGTTTCTTCCCAGTAGAGTCTGTTATAAGTTATCAGTCCCCGTACTGGGTGCTGAGAATGAAAGATGCGGAAGACGGAGCCAGATGGGAAAGACGGAGACAGGCATAGAGACGAGCACTTGGCCCTGCTTTGGGAAGGGCTCTGCTGGAGATGGGTGGCCAGTGCAATGGTGGGTGTCTGCAGCACTGTGGCTGAGCTGGGCTGTCCCTGGGACAACACTGGACTGAGGACACAGGCACTACTCAGGCTTCTGCTCTTCCTGAGCTCTTAGTAGCAAGGGGAGATTTTTTTTCCTCCCCATGCCCAGTGAACAATATTTATGTCCACACCCTGCAGAGCATCTGAAAAAAGGAAGTATCTCTTAGGATGTTTATGTTGGGAGCTGTCGGCTCTTTGCTGATAACTATCAGTGGTTTTGAAGTCTCTGGATTTCCATCAAGATGAACCAATAATGAATCACAGCACACACAGGAAAAGGCTGCAGCCAGTTCCAGGTGGATAGGAAAGCTGATATTGGATGGCCTGAAAAGGCCTCCAGCTATGGGCAGGCAGGAAAGCCCGGAAGGGTATTCACAGGCTGAAGGTGAGAAGAGTTCCTGGTTCCTTTCTTTGATTCACGGAGAAGGCCACAGCTCTGTGATCCTGGGATAACACCCCACCACATTTGCAGGTCTCCTGCCAAGGAGACCTAACTGAAGTTCCCACCAGGGGTGGTGGGGTGGCGGCGGGGGGCGGGGGGGGACCACCACACAGGCAACAGAGCTCTGCCTACCTCCTCACCTTGCTATTGCTTTATTTAGCCTTCACCTTGATTCAGAAAAGAGTAAAGGCAATTTATATAAGTGCATACACAATAAAACTTAAAATAAGAGGAACTGCTCAGGTGTGTATAAATGCTGACCCTTTAAACTTATTCATGCCTTTTGACTTAACAATGATATTCCTAGAAATTTATCCCAAGGATAAGAATTGAAGTCTGCTCAAAGATTTGTCTTTGTTTTTCATATTCTTGTAACTTCTTTTCTCTGCCTTTTTGAAATTGTGAAATAATTAATAGAAGAGTGGAAAAATGTATATGTACTATTGAAAGAATAACAACGACGCAAACACTGGTGTATCTACCACTCAGGTGAAGATAAAGAACCTTGGTAGTGTTTCCAAAGCACCCTTCCTCCAGTCTCTTCTACTTAGGCTACAATATTGAGATCTCTTACATGGCTAGAAATTTGGCTCTGAGCTTCTTAGCAATGAATTTAAATCAATTTCATGATTCACAAGAACCAATGGGACAAAATCAAACTGGCTATTCAGGAGCAGAACAAGTTTTTTAGGAGGTGGTATAGGGTGGTGGTTTAGAGACTGCTCTCTGGGGCTGGATTACCTGGTTTCAATCCTGTCTCTACAATTTACTACCTATGTGAATTTGGACAGGTTTCTTAATCCCTGATGCACTTTTCTCACCTGTAAATCAAAGATAATTATGATATCTAGTCATAGAAGTGTTTCGTAGATTAAGTGAACTAATACACATAAAGTACTTTTAAAAATGGTGGATTCTTGGTAGCACTTGATAAATGTTAACCTTTATTTCATTTCTGTTACTCAGACCAGAGAGAAAATTTTCCCCTTAGATTTCCTTTGAGAGGATATTGTTTAATGACAAGGACAATGACCCTAACAAAATCCTTATAAAATTATTATTATTGTCATTCTATTATTTTATCATTGTGAGGCATATATGTCCTTCAGACAAACTTTCATAAGTAATGCTTTTGCCAGTTGAGTTTTGAGGGCAGGTGAGTATGAGGTAATACTCCCTGAGCAGTACCTGGAATACAGCCATATTCTTACATATTTTTTGAAGTTGGAGGAGCATAAATAGAAGACCACCTTGTTTTCATATGAACCAAGAAGTACTTGAGGGCATGACCAAGTGCCTCTCCTTGAGTTCTGGTTGTGTAGCAGCACACGGTCAAAAGAGTGGTCAATGCCCAGTGGCTGCACTAATTTTATCTTGGGAAAAAATTAAAATCAGATATTGCTAAACTATCACCTTGGCCATAAATTAGTTATTAAAAAATGTCTAGGTACCTAAATGAGTTAACTCACTGTACTGTACAATTGAATACACTGCATTCCTGTCAAGTAATAATATTTACAACTAACACATTTGAGTTTACTGTGTGCCACACTGTTCTAAGTACTTCAAATATATTAACTTATGTAATGGTCAGAACAATCACATGAGGCAGATACCGTGTAATAGGAAGCTTGAATGGCCAGGACTGGGTGGAAGTAGAAGCTGGATGGCAGTGGAAAGCCTGGATTTGTTTCTTCTCTTTGGTTTCTTGGCAGTCTGGATTGGGGGTGGTCCTGCTCCAAAGTGTGACCCTTCCAGTGGTCATTTCCCATATGACTTTCCAGGATCTCATCAATGTTGCCTAAGAAAATGATGTCCTCCTTGATTCTGGGACATGCGTGCTACAGAAGCTTGCCTGGAGGACACCACCACCATTAGGTGACTGCTTTGGGGACTGCCTCTGCTAACACTCTGATTCTGTAATTTGGGAACAGTAAAGATGCCCTTTTAAATACTGTGATGGAGTTAGTGATCATTTTAGCTGGGTGATTGAATAGTTGTAGAGTTAATATAGATATATACAAATAGGGACCTGAGCATATGGTTCCAAGCAGTTCTTTAATTGCTCTGAGGATAAGGCATTATCTTCCACAGGTACTTTATTTGGTTAGATTTTATTTTTTACAAATCAGCTGTTCTATACAAGAGAGCACTACCTAGACTCAGTAAGAAAGCAGCCCGGAATCTATAAAGTTACTTGGGTTTATAGAACTGGGAAAACAAGTTCTCCAGTAGTTAATCAAGACCTGGATTTCTAAGAGTTTAGTTATCAAATCCATAGCTCTAATGACAATGTCCCAGAATCTGCTCTCATTTTCTCATCCGATGGTTAAACTCAGGTCTTATCACATAGATTAATTCTAAATTATTTTTAATGTGATAAGAAGTTTACAAGAATATTTGAGTTTGAAAAACTCCCAGATAGTTCTGATTTTACAGCTTTGTTTGGTGATTTCATTTTGTTTTGGTTTACCTGCCCAGCAATCCCTAGCTCTCTTTAGTTCATATCTAATGGGCACTAGAAGAGAAAGTTTCGTGTGTATTGGAACCCAGCGTGGATGAAGTTGTTTTTAAGTTATTAGTAACCAATTGGAAGGAGGGAAGCAAAGAAATCTCTTCCTCCAGGCATTGAGGTAAAGTTTTGAAATGTTGCAGGATGGCGACTGGTAGAAATTGAAAGCCCTTCAACTAGCTCTTTCTCCAGACTTCCTAACCAACCTAGAAAAATATTGTTGCAAAATGACTCCAGAATGGATATTGCTAGATTTAAAACTTAGAGAAAATTGGCTTTTTCTAAGTGGTATAAAATGTTAACTCTAAGAATAAGAATTAGACAAGAACTAGCTTTGATATAATATTTGATTCTAACCTTTGGGGCAGATATACAGTGAAATTTTTCTTTAATTTTCTTTAATTTTTCCAATTTTTCCACTCACTACCAGCAAATTCTACTTATAATGAACTTTAGTCAGTGTCTAAAGAAGCCCATCCCACCAGAGGAAATTAACCCGTTCATTTCTGAATGGCATCTGGCACAGTCTGATTGTGCTCACTGCAAATCCTGGATGTCTTGTAGATAAGCAACCATGCCATGGAAGATACAGGATAATTTGAGATTTAAACACCACCACAAAAAAAGAGCATATGGGGAGCAAAAAATGTAAACTTTGGAGGGAAGCAAGATGAGTATGGAAAGGTGTTAAGACAAATGAGGACTGGAAAGAAGTATAGGTGATGGAGCTCAACAGCAGCCCAGAGGTGAGAGGAACGAGGATCTCACTCGTCTTTACTTCTGATTATACAGAAGTGTTGTTGTGTTCTTCTCAGTACCTGATGTCAGGAGGCACACAGTTTGAGTTGGTATTTTCTAGATGTCTCCACTATAACGTTACTACTTTTCCCTAAGTTTTATGTGTATTTAGCTGTCATGTCTCTCTTAATGTGGAACAGCTACTTAGCCTTTCTTTGTCCTCAATGATATTTCCATATTGGGAGATTACAACCAGTTATTTTATAGAAAGTCCTTCAGTTTGAATTAGGTTGATGTTACCTAATGATTAGAGTCAGATTATGTATTTTCAGTAGTAGGGATATTATAGAAGTGATATTGTACTCAGTGTATTGCATCAGAAGGCACATGGCTTAAGCTGGTGTCCTCCAGATTTCTCCACTTAAAGTTACTGTTTTTGTCTTCGAAATTCATAAGTAGTTTGTAGAGAGACATTTTGAGGCTATGTATATGTCCTTTTCTTGTCAAACTTTACTCAGTAATTTTAGCATTTGTTAATGGTTGTTACCTGAATCAGTTATCACTATGATAGGTGCAAAATGGTGACTTTTTAAAAAACTTTCTTAATCTTTCTACATTTATTAGTTGACATTCTACTGTAAGGAAGAAATTTCCATCTATTATTTGTTTGTTTGTTTTTTCCTGTACACTTTCATGGGTTCTTCTTTTATTCAATGAGTTATAACTTATTACTATCACTGTTTATTTTGATAGTCAAAATGTCCCATATTTGGCCAGTAGGAGTCCCTCCAAACTGGGTCCAGTGTTTTTTGGACATCTACATTATTGTTTGAGCTTTCTTTTGCACACAATAAGATATTTTGGGTTCACCTTGTACTTTCCTAGCTTCAGCCCTGGTAGAAGTCAAGGAGTTGTGGTTCCTTTTAATGGAGAATGGTATTTAGACACCAAGCTCTGGGCAGCAGATGTACTTGTTGCTGCTAGGTCTTACTGCTTTGTCAGCAGACATAGCTAGGTAATAAACATATGCATGTGAGTATGTATGTATATACCTATATATTTCATATGTTACGTGGATACATACACACATTTATATACACCATTAGTTCGCAGTAATTCCTCTGATTCTAATCCAGGTTCATGGGATTTATTCTATTCTTCCCCTTTTCATGTTTGTAACCCCCTTCATGGAAGCTGTGTTTTAAAGCCTTCCTTAAAATTAGGATAATCTCAGGGAAATTCAAGGGTAGCGGTAGGAAGCCCAAGGGAAAAAGGTCCTTGAAATCTATTTATGGTGTGGGCTCTCTCCTATTGTAGTTCTTGCTGACTGATACAAAATTCAATGGAAAATTTTAAATGAAAGGAGAGTAGAAACTTAGTCATTAATTTTTTTTTTTTTTTAAAAAGAGTATAAGGTGAGAGGTGAAAAAGAAGAAAGGGAAGTGAAAAATAAGTTCAAAAGTCCCCAATAAAGGTAAAAGTTTAAGCTTTCGAAAATAACAAGGTAAAGTTGATGTGATTGAAAAGAGAAGACAAGTTATAAACCAATGAGGTAAAATGCTAAAAACATAAAAAGCAAAGAAAGTGAAAAACTAAGACAAAATACCAATACCTCACGAATTGGAAAGTTAAAGTAATAACGGGGATTAAAGATCACAAATAGGGAATACGAAATAAAACAGCAAAAATTAAAATTAAAAAAATATAAAAATTTTGGGGAAATATATCTAAAGGAAAATAAGAACAAAAAGTGGAAAGACCAGAAAGGCGACTGAGAAGGGAGAAGGGAGGAGGTATGTGGAGGAGGATGAAGAAGGAGTATCCACAGCCAAGTCAAAGAGGTTCAGCATCTCGCAGGGGAAGGAGTCTCCCGCTGAAATCCTAGTGCTGTCTGCGGCTGAGCCATCCCGATGGCGCCCGGTCTGAAATCCAAGTGCCCTGGGGGAAGCTAGAGCCAGCACTTCTTCCCTCTCCCTTCACTGGAGCATGTGCCACTATAAACCCACCACAAGTTGCCAGTGACCTGCTGAGAGTGAGAGACAGACTGGGGGACATTCTCACAGCCCGCAGTTGGCATAAGCAAGGGTAGAACAGCCTCTGGGTGTTAGGCGCCCCCGTCCACTTTTCCTTCTAGAACTGTGGTTGGCATTGTTTGCCCTGAGTTGACTTGCTATAAAGGTGGATATGACTTGGTGTAGGAGGAAGGTCAGTGGCTTGGAATTTGGGAGCTGTGGCCTACTATTCAAGTGAATGTAAGCTTAAATAAGCCATTGGTTCTCTCAGGATCTTGTATTTATATTTATTTATTTATTCTGTAAAAGGGGAGCCTTACAATGTGTTCGTATATAGGACCGCAGACATGTAAGATATCAAATTTTCCATGGTAGATTCCTAGGTCAAAACTTTGTCTCGTAGATGCACAAGGAGAGGTAAGGAGAGGGAGCTGAACTCTTGCCAAAGAGGAAAATGGGAGAAGAGGTGCATGCAGTGCAGAAGATATTGGACTCAACATCCTAAAACCTGTGGTTGCGAAAGAAAGGTTGAGCTACTGAAAGACTTAGTCTTATCACGGTTTTTTTTTTTTTTTTAACACTGTCAGTAAAACTAAAATTCAGCAGAGAAAGCCTGAGATTCCAGCCAACAAGGAAGAACTCAATGAGACCTGGTGATTATCCAGATCATAAAATTAAGACAGGAAGAGAAGCCAATTCTGTTTTGCATGCAACCTGAAGTCTTAGTCACTGCACGCATGTGAAGATGCTTCTACCTGGCTCTCATCCCGGGGTGTCATAGTAACCTTGGGTGTGTGCAGGGCAGACCTTCCCTTTCCCACATCACACTGGCATCAACACACCCGGGCTCTCTCGTCTGCACGCGAGAAATGCAGATCCTGGGAATGGGGTCACCAGGCTTGCTGGCCACCCAGGACACCAGGGAAGGTCAGGGTGGCAGCAGAGATAGTCAGCAGGTAGAGGAGCAGGGTCCCTTCCCCCCTCCCTCATCCCGAGCTCGTTTCTACCTGGAATTCTCTACTTGTTTGGTTTCTTGCAGTTGGGTCTGGTGCGGTTGTGTTTCTTTGTTCCCTTGCTCAACGTGAGGAAATAGCAGGAGGAGGGGAGGCTGGGAAGCAGTGTGCTGCATTCCTTTCTGTCCTTTTGGATTCAGAATTCTCAGTTCATCTCTGTCTCCACCACCTTCTGCTGAGTCCCCTGGGCTCATTTCCCAGTATCAGTTGGAGGCCTGTACAGGATGAGAGATTTTTTTCTCTTTTGGTTTCCTCCCCAAAACTCAAGCTTGCCTCAGTTTCCCTATAAGTTACCCCTCCTACTCTGCTGTGCGACAAACCTAATTCCCTCTTTGAGACTGGAAAGGAGCTCAAGGTGAATGCAGACCATTTAAGAATCTGGCAGACTTTCTACTTAATTTAGACAGGACATTTCTGGTAAGGATCACCGTGGGCAGGTGCTAAGGGACACTGGGAAATGTAGCTTGGGGGCCCTGCTTTCCCGAGCCCACTGTCTAACTGGGAGAATAAAGCCCTCTGTGTGGAGAGTTGAAAACAGGAGCGTTAATTCCAATGCCAGATGACACAGGGTGGGTTGAGGGTAAATGTCTGCTCAATGGCATAGAGATCGCACATTAAGCAGTGCAGGAGAGCAGGGCAGGGTTTTCTGTGGCGCCTGAGTCCTGGTAGGGATGTATTCAGTCATACCTCTGTGGCCACAGTGAACAGCACTGTCCATTTGCGTGGCACTGTGAAGTTTACAAAACAACTTGCCCCATTGGATGTTTAAATCGTAAGTCTTCCAGCCAAAGAAACTGAGGCTCAGGCAGGTCACATGGAAGCGGGGGGCCCTGTTCTGATCACAGGATGAGAGCTCTTTCCACTTCAGCTGCCTCCTCTGGAAGAAGGCGGAATGAGTAAGGAACTGGGAAGACAGTTGGGAGCTGGACCACCTCAGAAGGGAAGTGAGTCTGAACAATCCCCAAAGTACAGGTGGGGTTCTCTGTTAGAGAAATAATTGGCCCCAGGCAGAGCTAGTAATTCACCCTCGTTACACCTGCCATCCTCTCAAAGACATGTATTTATATGGTCTGCACAGTAGTTTCAATTGTGTGCATTAGTTGCCCATATTAAAAAATGAAGTGATTCCTCTGTCACACACACATGTACACACACTCCGATTGCTGGCTTCCTTGGAAAATTGGACTCCCTGTTCCTGTGGCCACTTGGAGTTAGAATGCATTGCAGCTGCCTCTGTAGATGGGGCAGTTGCTCTGCAGTTCCCTAGGGCTGCACAGGGCTTGGTCCCCTGTAGGCTTTGGAGTATGTGTCCCATGATACCTCTGGGGAACGTGGTATTTGCCGCACTTTAACATTTCCTGCGATACCAGGTTGATGTGTGGAGCGGATGGAGCAAGTTCCTATTCCATCTCCCTGCTCCAAAAATCCAGTTAATATATTGTCCTAGGTTAGAGGATGCATTAGATATTAAACTGATAAGAACAGATACTGTACTTGATCTTAGCCAAAAGGCCGAGAAGCGATACTTTACCATTTACCAGCTTTGGGTATTCTATGACACACTTGATAGGCAGCTATGATGTAGCAGCAAGAGGCAGAATACCTGGTTTCAAGCCCAGGTCTGCCATCTATTGCTTGTGTGACCTTAGCTAAAACAGTCAACCTCTCCCAGCTTGAGTTTCATACTCTTTTGATTGGACATAATGATACCCACTCCCAATGAAGTTGTGTAAATTGAGTCAAAAAAGTGTAAGTGCCACCTATATTGTTTTAATGCTTATTTTTAGAAGCACTCAATCTGAGATGCAAAGATACAGAGTGTCGGTTCTGCGGGATAGTCTTCAAAATGATATTGTAATCTTTGAGCTCAAGCGTCACTAGCCTTGTTTTAGGAACAAGTTGCATGAGTCTCATGGAACTCTGAGGATGTCGTGGACACAGGGTGGCAATGGCAAAGAGACATTAAAAGAGAGGATGCCCCTCCCTGCCCCATGATCTCAGCCTCTTTCCCCTACCCTGCTGTTTGGACAGGATGTTATAGATATATTTATATACCAGGGAAAGCGTCAGAATTGGAGAGAATTGTAACTGGAGCCCTTTCAGAAATCCACCTTCAAGGCAGGAGAGCATTTTAGAAAATCAAAACTTGGTCAGTAGGGAAAAACAAGCAAACCACGCACTTTCCCTGGGAAAGCTTCATGTGCCTGTTGTGAATTGATTTTAGGATTGTGACGATAACGTTGAGGTTCTTTGAAGATGGCAGCAGCGTGATAAAGCTCTTAAGGAAGTCTATTCATATGTGAAGTATTTCAGGTCAAAACTCTCTTTAGATGCCATGTTTTGGTCTGTTTTTTGTCCCAGCCCACTGAGTGGTTATGATGGCCCTGTGTGTGGGCGAGAGGTAAAGTGGCCGCAGTGACAAGTGCTTCCTGACTGTGGGTTCAGGCGTACAATTCTGTCTCTTCCTCCTTCCCCTCTCCACTCCCACATCTCCCGCAAGCCTGTCAAACACTGCACTTAAAATGCCATTTTGCCTTTTTATTGTGATTCCTCTGCGAGAGGAAATTGGAGCAACCATGGGACACAGCGTTGTCCAGAGACGTCTGCCGTCTTCTGACTGAAACAGAAAAACCACAACATGATCGTCGAGCCTTGGTACATATTTACTCAACTTCCCAGACACCTGAGAGCTCGTGTAACTCAACATTTATTAAATTGCCCTTGTTCAGGGAAGTTTTTTTCCCTACTTGTTTAAAGCTTTACTTTCTGAAAAATCTCACTGAGAGAGCTGGCTGGAAACGTGAAAGCAATAGCTTTGGGGGCCGAGTAGGTAAGTTTGCATCATTTTCTCCTTTCCTGGGAAATTAAGAGATGCTAGACAGAAAGTAGCTCTGGTTGTCAGTATTATGTGCTTAAAATAGTCTGGCTCAGCTTCTTTCACAAAGTCCTAGTCCTTGGACTGAAGCCGAACATGTAAATTTCAGTTTAAACACGTGCTTAATAGGAAAAGCAGAGGGGTCAGCCCTGGAGGTGCCACCCAAGGCCGCAGGTGGTCCCTGGCTCTGGCTGGCCGCCTCCCTTTTCACATTAGCTGGCCCATTTTTCTGGAAATCTGCCTTGACATGGTGTGCAAGGCTCAACACAACAAGTCTCTCACTGTGTCAGAGGGGGAGAGGACTCTGCCTGGCCAGCCACAGAAATACTAATGAGCTGAGATGACGCTGGACTTTGATTCAGATTTCTGTAATACTTTGCTTTCCTGATGCTGTTAAAACACATTTTTGCATGACTCCATAATAGAGAGACATGAAGTGCCTACCAAGCTGAATTTTTTCTCCGGCCACTCAGCAGTGACCAAGATGCTTTGCATCAGTGGTGATAGGAACACTTTGACTATGTTATGGAGACTGGCCTCAGGCCAAACTAGGAGTTGCTTCTTTGTATTTCTCAGCACAGAGCAGAGGCTGTGGTGTGGCAGGTTCCTGCCCTGTTAGGACACCAGGGTCTGTTCCTTACTTCTGGAGTTGTGTTTGAGGAGTTGCTCTCCCCACTTGCACAGGGCTTGCCCAGGAAACTGGGGAGGGGAGGGAGGAGGAGGGAGAGGGTGACAATACTTTTTACTTCTAGAGTGCTATATCCATGCCGTACCCTTTCCTGGTGTCTGAGGAAATGTAACTTGTGTCAGGAATCTAACGCCTCCCAGGGACTCTAGTCCATGACCTCCCTGGGGTGCATACTAGTAAGTTCATTGTCACTGCCCAGCTCTCCTAAGGAAAAATACTCCTGTGGAAGATATTGAGTCATTGGTCCAATTTTTAAGATTCACAATCTCAACAGTTTAAATAGCAGTAGTTTTCAGATTTCTGTATTTTAGGTCTGCTGGCTGTTCTAATTATGTGAAGTTATCTGTGTGGCATTCAAAATCATGTTCTATCTAGTTATTAGACCAGCCAGAGAGGCAGGGAAAGGGCTCCTGAGCTGGGGGAGCAGAGGGCCCAGCCCTGTCCTGCCCAGTTCTGCCCAGTGGCTCTTCTTGCTCTGAACTTCCAAGATGCCCCTGTGTGGTTCTCAGGGGTAAGCTCCATGGCCTCCTGCTTACTCAGGTCAACTCCACATTTGGCTTTGGACTAGGATAATTTCTGGCAGGTTGTATACTTGTTGGTGGAGGGGAAGAATGAAGACTCAGGAGATATGGAAAGTGCTCACTGGGCGGGTAATCATGAAGGGTCTGCTAATGCTTGTGGGTGGGTACAGGAATTGGGGTGAAGAAGAGGGTCTTAGGTATGGTTATGAAAGTCCTGTGTCTCCTCTAGACAAAGGTAGTTAAACACTAATTGAGAATATCAGCTGAGAAAAGTTTCTAGAAAATGACCTCATTCATTTATTCCTCTATCCAGCAAAAATATACTGAGTACTATTATGAACAAGGCATAGGTAGACAAGATATAAAACACCAAGTTCCTGGCTCTCAAAGAGTATCTGGTCATCATAGCTACATGATCTATTGTGCGACTTAATGCCATCCTCCATATGTATTCTCCCATGAGAAATTACTTGTTGAATTTCGTACCAAAAAACCTTGTCTCTTCTGAGGAAATGGTCTACATCCTCTTTTTAGACATGAGAACTGGGTAACTTACCACGTTTCTATTTTTACCCTGTAAATCAGCCAGGGTTCTAGGTTGCAAACCGCAGAAATCGATTCTGTCTATCTTAGGCAGAAAAGAGGAATTTGTTGAAAGAATATTTAAATCAAAACATATACATTTGGGGCCTGGCTGTACCACTGACTAGCTCAGGGGTATTGGACAAGTCATTTATCGTTTTCAAATTTCACTTTACCTTCCATTCAAGGAATGTTGTCTGTTCAGAGCGGACCTCATAGAATAGATGGGAGGCTCGAAGACCATGTTTGGAAAGCAGATAGGAACCAAAGGAGCTCTGGATAGGGAAGCCACACAAACTGGTTCTCTTATTGCTGGGCCAAGTTGCGTAAGGTGTCCAGCTACCTCCATGATGTTGGGACTCTAGATTCGAGTCCTGGAGAAAGCTTCTGATCAGCCAAGCTTCAGCTCGGGAAACTAGTTCCTTTGATGTCCATAGTGGAAGGGCTGGCCACTCTCCAGATTAGTGGGGTAATCCCCAAAAGGAAGACCACTGGCCTAATAGCAAGGGTGGGTGGATGCTGGGTAACAGCAAAAGTGGACATCTGCAAATGTACAGTAAAATTGATGTTCAAAAATAAAAGCAATATCAACCTCCATAAGGAACTCATTTGCTCTTTCTGTCTTTTCTTGCTTCTGATTTTTTTTCTTCCCTTTCCTTTTATTGTCTTTATTGTACAATACTCCTTGAATCACAGTGAGATTTGAAAAGGAAAGATGACTTACTCCATGTCCCTGAGCTAGTAAGTAGTACAGCCAGGTCCTGAATTTATCCCTTTTAATTTCAGTTTCAGTCATCTTGTCTTTCTTTATGAGTTGATGCAAAGTGGACAGTGATAAAAGTCAAGAAAGCTACAAAAAACTTTGCTATGGTTGTACCGAAGAGGAATAGTTCTTCAGGTTTGGAGAAGTTCATGGGTCTATGTAATTGACAACAAATGTTTTCTTTACTGGAGGAAGAGTGTATCTGCTCTCTCTTGTAAACCAACTAACCCACCAGCACATAATGTTCTATCGTTGCCAGAAAGGTTGCCATGGTGAATATGGAGCGTGCTTTCTTCAATATTTTTCTCCTTGGTAAGGCTTTCTCAGAATCTCAGGTCTCTGTTTAGGCTGTTCCCCTCTGCTAAAAAGACCTATCTATCCTATCATCAAAATGCACCACAACTTAATTTTCTTACCTTTTTAAAAAGTGTTTTCTGGGAGAAACTACATATTTATTATAGAAAATTTGAATAATACATAGACTGGAAATTTAAAAAGAAACACTCAGAACTCCACTGTTACATTTGATTTCTTGTATGCATGTATACATATTTTCTCTTTTGAAAATTGAGATTGTGTGGTATCCTTTTATATGACGTAATCTTGTGAGCTCATGACATAAAATTTTTGGCACCTGAATGCTGAATTTAATAATCATACATTGTGCAGCTATTTGGGCTCATCACATAGATCAAGACCCTCCCTGTCCGCAAGGAACTGCCTTTTCCACTTTCAGTCTCTGTAGGGAGGAGGAAAGGGAAGAAGCCAGGAATCAAGAAATCAAGAGAGCAACCCCGGGCACCATGTCTTCAAACTGATGATTGTCATCCTACATTAAAGATATTAAGGAGTTCAAAACACTTCCTGCCCTATATTTTGAAGAGTAGGGGCATATGACTTGGTTTTTGCATGGAACCATATCTAAAGCAACACAGTTCTACAGCTATGCAGCTAAATATTTTTTTTAAAAGAATCATTATTTATAAGGGTCTCTCTCAGAATATTAAAAAGAATCCAGTTCCTCAGCCACATAGATGCATCTCACTCTTCTCTGTCTAGTCCTCCAGCCTCTGGAGCCACTCTGGACCTTTCACACACCACCCACAGCTCCTTCCTCTCTGCCCTGACCCCTCTCTCCTTTCTCTTATTGTTTGGGTCCCTTAGCCTCTTTTCTAGAAATTGAGAATCCTTCTTCTTTAGGAGGTGGGGGGAAGGGTAAAATTGTAGGAATTCTGGATTCTTCTTAAATAGCAGGGGACAGAGACACTGCAGGCACATAACCCTTCATCTTTTCTACCCCTTTTCAGTGTTTTGTGTCTCTGTCCCCTGAAGTGACTGGTACCAGCACAGCCACCTGCAAGGAGCTGGGAAAATTCTTGCTGAATAGAAGCGACCCTGAGAAACCAGGCAGCAAGGCTGAGTCTGGGTCACTGTCCCATTCCACACATGGGCTAGCTGGGGCTGGGAGGGACAACGGCAGTGGTTGTCCCTGGGTTGCCCTTGATGCCTTTTCATGTCACCCCCACCTGCTACCCAATGGTGGCCTCCAAAGAAGGACTGGGATCACATTCCCCTGTCCAGGCATCTTGAGTAACAGGCCCAAGGACCATGGATGGGACTGGCAGGAGCTGGGTGTGGGATTAAGAACAGGGCTGGTCTCTGGGTTTGGATCCTGGAACTCTCTTCAATGTTCCACTGTCCTTGAGAGTTAGAAAAGAGCCAGAAGCAAATATGGCAGGTGAAATAACCAGAAAGCTGTGGATCTTGAACGTTCATTTGTTCATCCCTAATTCTGTCAATACACAGTCACAGGCGGGAGGGGAACACTTAAGTATTTGGGCTCCAGAATCTCACAGACCTAAATTTGATGCCTGTTGTTGCCACCAGTCAGCTGGGCAAGTTACTTCACCTCTTCAGGCCCCAGGCTCCTTATGGGTAAAGTTGGGAAAATAACAGCAACCTCCTTAGCAGGTTGTTACGAGGATTAAGTGAACATTGAAGAGTGCGTGGAGAGGGTAGTTCAATGTCCGCTGTATGGTCTCACAGGTTGGCTGGATGGTTTTTCTGGAAGCCGCCTCCAAGAAGGCTGTGCTGGAGCCAAGAGTAAGTCAGACGCGGACTCTGCCCCGAGGTAGCTGCGATAGGCGATCACAGGGCGGGAAAGGATAGGACCTGGGAGGAAAGAACAGGACCAAAGTGGTGTGTAGTGACGGGACAGAGGTGCAAAAGGGGGCTCCACAATGGAGAGGGTGAAAGCTGAATATAACAGAGTCACAGAGGTTTCTGACAGAGCCTCGGCACAGTGGGCGAAGGTGGGAAAGAGAAGCAAAGGGGTAAATTAAAAGTAAAACAGGTGGGCAGGTTGTCACCAGGCTGACAGGGGTGAGGGGGTAAGTAAACAAAGGAGAGCGCAGACTGGGATTAATAAATAAGCAACCAGCCCAGTGATAAAGGCGACCCTCCCCATGGAGACAGCGAGAGGCCACCTGTCACAGGGGCTGGAACTGGGTTTGAGGTTTAGGATTACAGAAAGCAAAGCGTATACAGACGTTCAGGGATTTTTCTGATCCTTTGGTTGTTTTCCTACCACAGCACTCAGAAATCCACCCTGGATTGACTCTCAGGAAGGTTGTCCAAGAGACCCCCTCGCCCCTTGCAGCTGCTTTGGCCATTGCACAGGCAGGTTCTTGGGGATGGGAGGATTGGTTCAGACAGTGATCAGCACAAGTTGCTGAATTCTAGGGACCCTGATTGGAGCAGATGCCGGCTGGGTGAACTATGTCTAGACATGGAAATTGTGCTCCTAATCTCTCAATCCTGCTTTCTCTACATTCTCTGACAACACGCCCGTCTCTGTAAACATTCTCGCCACAGGAGCGGAGCTGCAAACACATGTGTAATCAGCAGCCGCAGCAGCTACAAAGGAGGTTATGAAATCCGCTCAAAAATAGCCTGCTTGCCCCATAGGCATGCAAAGCAGCCAAACAGCCAGGGCGAACGTGTCAGGCAGCAGATTTTGCTCAGTGTTTCAAGAGGCTTCCGGTGATCCGCCACACTTAACGCACAGAGGAGCTCAGGGCAGGTCAGAAACACCCAGAGGGGATCTGGGCCTGTGGACGGAGCCCCCTGTGCCACTGGGAGCCCTGCGTCCCTGGTGTCAGTTCCCGCTCCCATGGAGGCAGTGCACAGCCTCCCAAGAGAGGCCAGCCTCCTGCCCTACCTGCCCCCAAACTCCTCAGCCCTGGTGACATTTATTTGAGTTAAAACTTTGAGGTCACATAATGTTACCCCAGGCATGGAGCTAAAAAGTCTGGCTCCTGCCCTGAGAACCTACTGAATGTATCAGCTGGCTGGTCCCTTTGCAGGGTTCGGATGGTCCATTGTTATACATTGAGTGAGCAGGAGGGAGAAGGGCTATTTGGCTGGGCTGCTGGGAGCCTCAGGGAAGGTGGGGCTTGCAGATGTGTCCATCATCTGCAGGGTGATGGGAAGGGGGATGAGACTTGCTGTGAGCTGGGGGATGCACTGGTCGTCTGTCTTCTTTCACCTCCAGCCCCTGCTGCCATGCGACCTTTGTCTAGGAATCTATCTGTTTCTTCTAGGTTTTCTAATTTATTGACATATAGTTGCTTGCAGTAGTCTCTGATGATCCTTTGAATTTCTGTGGTATCAGTTGTAATGTCTCCTTTTTCATCTCTTATTTTATTTATTTGGGTCTTTTTTCTTTGTCTGGCTAAAGGTTCGTCAATTTCATTTATCTTTTCAAAAACCCCACTTGTTGTTTGGTTGATCTTTTGTATTATTTTTCTTGTTTCAATTTTATTTATTTCTGCTCTGATCTTCTTTATTTCTTTTCTTCTACTAATTTTGGGCTTGGTTTGTTCTTGTTTTTCTAGTTCTTCAAGAGGTATTGTTAGGTTGTTTATCTGTGTGACCTTTGGCCCAGTCACTTGGGGCCTCTTGCTTCCCTACCCAGTGGGAAGGTGCTCTCTCCCTGGTAGTTCGCTCACAGAGGGGACAGGAGCACAAGTCAGGTGGCTGTCCTTCACCTTACTACGTGTCCTTGGGACCAGAATCTCAGTCAACTCAAAGCAATGATTACGTTGCTGAACACAGTTGCAGAGGTCCTGGGGGTATTTTTGTCTGTACAGCCCTTTGTGACTAAGGAGAGGTGGGGTGGGTCATCTGAGTTCTGGGAAGAAGGCCACTGGGCTCTGAGCCATCTCTGTCACATTGCTTTCTGTGCGACTGAATGTCTCACGACTTCCCTCAGTAGAGAGAGACAAAGATCTGTAGCCCAAGAAAGGCCACCGGGCAACACAATGTGCTGAGGGCAGCGTGGAGGGTGAGGCCAAAGCCCCAGGAGGCAGTTTTCTCTTCTGTGGGAGCCTGACATGAACCCTTGACTGCCTTCCACCCTGCCCACAGCTTCCCTTCTCTTTTACGGGCAGCTAGGTTGTCCCTGGCCAGGACTGGGTTTCTGTTTTGTCAAACTCACTCCTAGGTGTCTGTTGGGAGGAGAGCACCATGGGAAGTAGCATCACTTATCTTTGGGTTTAGGGCGGAACTTGGGTTGTTTCTCCAGGTACATCATGTCATGGCTTGACTCGGACCGTCCTTGCTGACACGCTGTGCTTCACACCCTTCGTGGGAAGCACACAGCCTTCCATCCACCCAGGTGTAGGCTGGGTCAGCGTGACCCGGGCAAAGCGTTTGAGGCAGGTGGGCCTATTCAGAAGGCCAGCCTGGAGCCCCATCGGCCTGGTTCTTATAGTTGAGCCCACACTTGTTTCTGAGGGGCCTCCTTGAACTCAGTGACCTTCGTTCTTCCTTTTTGGAGTCACTTTAGGGCAAAGAGAAATGAAATCCTGGTCCTTTAGTGACTTGAGCCGTATCTTAGCATTGGGGCTGGGAGGGAACAGAATGGCCTGCTCAGGGAGTCACTTGCTGCCCAGGCTGGGGACCCGGGTATCACCCACCACACACTGCACACTCATCTCGCAGCATCCTGTGTGTGCTTTGGGAGCCTGGGGTGGGCAGACCCTCACCCCTGCCCCTCCATCACGTTGGTACTTCGGAGAAACCTGCGGAAAACACAGCCTGCCATTGTGGCTCCTTCCAAATGGCTTTGGAAATAAGGAAAAGGATCTTTTTAGGGATATCACTGAAGTGGAGTGTCTGAAACTCGTGTTTCCAGAAAGCTTGAAGGTTTTGACCTCCTCAGCTGCTGTGGAGCTTGGGCGTGGAGAGCCGCCGCCACCTACTTGGCTGCGAAGACCTGGCAGCTGCTCAGGCTGAAAATAGTAGGTGCTTCGAGTTTCCATTGCGGCATGAACAGGGCCTCACGTACACATACGCTGACACGCACATGTGGGCCAAGTTCACACATGGCCAGGAGGTGAAGCCGGAAATGAGCTCTGCCGGCCCAGAAAGCAGAGCAGCTGAGGGCCAGCAGCTGTCACCTCCCTCCTACAAGCAGCAGAGGAAAGGACCCTTCTGAGCCTCAGTGACCAAGTGTGTTCATACCTGTAACCTGGGACAAGCTTTGGAAAGATGATAAAAAACAAAGTTTAGTGTTTTTGTTTTATGCAAAAGTTCTCCATTTGACTCCAAAAGCAAATATTTAAAGTGTTTAAATAACTACAAAACCTGAAAGCAATCTGTTAACTAATAGGGAAGGCAGCAGGATCTCTTCCCTGTTCTTGGTGCCTGTGGCATCTTTTTCTTGTTTTTCCTCTCACTTCTTGGCTGCTGTTTCCCAGGGCCCTGTCCTAGGCTCAGCCTGGTGTTGACCAATATCTCCTAAAACATAGGGCAACATATCTTCAGAGATCTAAATCATGTATAAGGTGTTCCAAACAGTATCTATAGCATCTATCTACCTATCCATCACTGTTTGTTTTCCTTGAGAAAATGTACTCTATTAGAAAGGTCATTGTGCAATGCTCTAAGAAAATTATTGTTGATTTATTGTCATTTGTCTGATCATGTCCCTCAGCCAGGAGGCTCAGTGGACCAGTCAAAAGTGCTCAGGCCTTGGAGGGAGATGGGCTTAGTTTTGAATCCAGGTATGCTATTTGTAGAACCTTGGGAAATTGCATAAATTCTCTGGCCTCTGTAAACTGAGAACTACTATGCAGGGCTTCTGTGAGGTGTCAATGGGACAGTGTATACAAAGCCCCAGGAATGTATTAGCATCCAGCCATCCTTGATGTTGTAGCATTTTTGAGATTCCTAATGAAAAGCAAACACAGAGAAAGGACTGGTTCAGGCACAGCACATACCATAAGCTCATTATGCCAAACTGGTTTGACCTTGGGTCACTAGCAAAAGTCTCCACAGCTGGGAGCACGTGGGAGGGACTGGGCTATGGGCTATTCTCTTCTTACGCCAATGGACATCTGCTCCCAGACAGAACTGCAACTAAAGTGAAACTTAGCTGGAGTCCAAAGTTCCAGTAGAAGTTGCTTAACAATGTCTTTAATGTTTATATGAAGTGTTATAAATAATATAAATTTAATGAACTATTCAAAAGACATGGCAATCTCATTGTCCACTCTGTCTGCAGGGAGTATCAGCTATTTAAAATCTTCCCTCAAAAGCACAGAAAGACGCAGAAGGCATATTGTGGCATAGAGACCCCAATTCTAGCTTCAGCAGATGAGCTTGGGTGAAGTCGCTTGCTTGCTTTGCACCTTAGTTTCCTCATCTGTAAAATAAGGATGTTGATGATGACAGTGGTAATAATTCTAGACGCCACATCTATCTCACACCACTATACCAACGATCAACTGAGATCATGTATTTAAGCCTCTGCAGACTGCACGGGTAAGGCATGGTTGTCTCACTTTGCAGGAAGGTCTCGAGTCCACTCCAATAGCCTGATGGACTAGTGGTTTCTGGTGTTGGTTTGTGAGCTTGAAAATGAGTAGAAAAGGACCACAGGCAACGTTTCTGTCAAAGGCTTGGAGGTGGTTCTAGGAGGGAGGGTCCCAAGGGTGAGAGGGCCAACCATTAATCTGGGGAGAGACTCAGGATTCCTTTGGGCCTTGATAACTTTAATCCTCTCTGCTTTTGTCCTATTTTGCCGCAAACATGCTCTGTCTCCTGTGTGAACACAGGCTCCCTCCTCTCTGCCGCCTTTCCCGCTTTGTGACACTTCCTGGCCTCTTGAACAAGGTGCCTGTGTCGGCCAGTCAGTGCTCGCCAGATGTTCTGTGTTGTGTCGTTCGGCTAAGGCCGTGGAACTCATTCTAGCGGATGAACATGAGCAGAGGAGGCACATGTGGCTTCTACACTGGGCGATAAAGAACCAGTGTTTTACTTCCATGTTCTCAGCCACTGAGGTTCGAGCATTTATTCTGGATCACAGCACAGTTTGGCCTGTCCTGACTGCTGTGGGGGACATGCTCTCTGCTTCACTGCCCGCCCCCACCTGCTCCTCCAATCTGTGTCATCTGGTGTCCACCCTCGCTGCGCTGGGAAACAGTAACTTCCAAGATTTACTGGCAACCTCATCCTTATTCACCTACATACTGCTGAGTTGCCTTATACACTTGAAACTGTCCTTTTACACTTTTGCTTCATTATTTTAAGTTTTAAAAAAAGTAATACATTCTCACCTTAGGGATATCTCCCCTTACCTCCCTAATTATCTGTCTACACTCTGTTCTGGTTGCTTTTTCTCTTACTCCTTCTAAAGGCAGGCGTTGACCCAGAGACCTGCCTCTGGTCCTCTTCTCTCCTTCCCCCCTCCCCCCACCGCTCCGATAGAATTCTCCGCCATGCTCCGGTGTTGCGGTGTTGCCTCATTTGCATGAGGCTGCGGTCCATCCCCCCAGCTCCAGCCCAGCATTTCCAGCCTCTCTAGGTGTCTGCCTGGGGCTTCAGCCCATTTCTGGGGATAAAAGTATCCAGAGCTGGACCCCATTTTCCTCTTCTCTCTCCTGCTGTGCCCCTTTCACTGCCTATGGCGCTGCTTCCCAGTTCCACCCCGGCCTGCCCCTGGATTTCCTTTCTGACTGCTCTGTCCTCTGCATCCCTCCATCGGCTGGTCTGATCAGTGACTGAGTGTGGTGGATTCTTGCGTTTCCACCACCACTACACTACTTGCATGTATGTAATCGCATTGAGAGGGAACTAGAAAGACACATGCGGGGCTGTTGACCATGGTTGGTTTTGGGGAAGGAAATCCACGGGAGTGGGTGGGGATGATGGTGCCTTTTGTACTTGAAAGTGTATTATTCTGTACTTTTTACATATTTTCTATAACAACGAATTCACATATTAACTATATAATACAAAGACAACTTTTAAAAATAGGGATAGGCATTCTGTGAGGTAGTGAAACCTTCATAACTGGAAGTTTAAACAAAAGTTGGATGACTTAGCACGAGGGGTGTCATAGATGTTGCAGAAGGGATTCCTGTGTCGAATGGTAAAGTAGAAGAAGCTCTCTTCCGTATCAGTGATGGCACTCAGAAATAACACAGGTGTAAACAGTAAGGAAGTTTAAAAGAGTCCAGAAGGTTTGTGAGAGTCCACCACGATTCTCAGAGATTTCTTCTATCCTGCCATTACGCTCTCCTCACATCATGGCTTCCACCACATAGTTTAATAAAGTTGCTCAAACTTCAGGCATCATGTTTGCATTCCAGTTAGCAGGAGTAGAGAAATTAGCATGCCTCCTCCCTTTAAAGATACTTTCCAGAGGTTGCCACTTCTACTCCTTTGGCCAGGACCTATTAGACAGAAACACCGAGCTTCCCGGGAGGCTGGGATATGCTTCGTTCCAGGTGGCCATGTGCCCACCTATGCACTGGGGATTCTATTACCAAAGAAAAAGGGCAGAGTGAATACTGAGGGACAGTTAACAATCTCTGCCAATGTTTTAACTCTAAGATACAAAAATTAATAATAGTTGCTACTTACTGAGCTCTCACTATGGACTAAGCGCTGGCCTGCGTCCTTCCTGTGTGTTATCTTGTTTGATGCTCACATGCCCGTGAGTTCTGATTGATGCAGCCAGATCCCAGGCCTGGACCTGCTGCAGAGGAAGATGGGAAAGCCGGTACAGGTTGAGTGTCCCTAATCCAAAAATCCCAAATCCAAAATGCTCCAATGAGCATTTCCTTTGAGCTTCATGTCGGCACTCAAAAAGTTTTGGGTTTGGGAGCATTTCAAATTTCAGATTTTTGGATGAGGGATACTGAACTGGATGGAAATATCTCAAAATGTGAAAAAATTAGAAATCTGAAACACTTCTGGTCCCAAGCATTTTAGATAAAGAATCTCAACCTGCATCTAGTATGTTTATGCCCTGTGATGGAAAGTCTTCCTCATTCTGATCAAAACTCAAAAAGTGGGAATTCTCCATACTTGGAAAGAGATTTAAATGCTGACATAGGACCACTCCATCCTTTGGTTTCCTTATTGCCCTCATTTTAGGTAAAAAAACTTGAGCAAGTTGAATTTGAACTGGATTATTTTCAAAAGTTCTGAAATATTTGGCTCGCCCTTTGGCCTCTTTTTCTCTTTAGGAGTTGCTTTGAAAGCAGAGGCATATTCATGCCTGGCCTCGGTAACAGGCGTGTGTGGCAGGCAGAATAATCCACCCCCCCACACACAAGGTGTCCACATCCTAATCCCTGGAACCTGGGAATATGTTACTTTATATGGCAAAAAGGACTTTGTATATGTGATTAAATTAAGTGTGTTGAGATGGGAGACAATCCTGGATTATCCGGGTGGGCCCAGTGTAACCATGAGGGTCCTTATAAGGGAAGGAGGAGACAGGAAAGTGAGAGTTGGAGAAGGAGGCGTGACGCCTAGAAGCAGAGGTCATAGTGACGTGATTTCTGGCTGGACCGAGCCAGGGAATGTGGCAGCCTCTAGAGTGGAGTGACCCTGGTGACCCCTTGTGTTTAGCCCAGTGAAAGCCGTTTTGGGCTTCTGACCTCCACAACTGTGAGATAACAAACTTGTGTCGTTTTTAAGCCACCAAGTTTCTAGTAACTTGTTACAGCAACAACAGGAGACCAACGCAGGGTGCAAGTTAAAATGCCCCGAGGTGCAGCATCTGGCATAAATGAGTCAAGTGGGCTGTGGGTAAAAACCTTTTGAAACCTGTGGCCCTTTCAGGCTATCTTTCATTTTTCCAGTTTTAACAGAGCCATGAGTCCAATTAATTTTCATCCTAACTTTATCTGTAAGAAAAACAATAGAATCATGACGGAAAATGGCAAGTGACACATGACCGCGGTGACAGAAAGCAGAGGGCGGTGGCGAGTGTGGTGAGCGGGCTACTGAATGAACATGCATAAGCTGAAGCCAGTTGTTACCTTGTAGAATCTGGGCTGGTGTTTCCGTCATTTCTAACATCATTACAATACAGTGTTTCTTTTGTTGTCTTGCAAATGAACAGTTCAAATATATCTTCAAGCAGTGGCTTGCTGTCTTTGACTGTAGAACAATATCATTGCCCACCTGTTCTTGTCACCACCTTAGAATATGTTTTCCAATGGAGATTTTTTTTTTTTTTGGTTTTGCAGTTTTCATGCATGGAGTGGCAGGCATTCTGCTCTAGCAGCCACCCTTGCTCCCCGCCATCCAGACACACATGATTGTGTCATGAGGCTGATTTCATTTTTATCTGTGTTCTCTTTCTTTCTTCGAAGCACTTTAGAAAGCATAAGCAGAAAGACTTCAGAAAATCAGGTTTCAAAACTGTTGCACTGCCGCATTCTCCACACTTCCTACAAACACTCTTTCCTCCCAGGACAATATTCAGGGGGACCTACAAGCACTTGGTCAATTGATATTTCTTGAGCATCCAGGAGGAATAAGGCCATCTGGGGTGCTGTGAGGACTATAGAAGGCAGCAGCATCTCCTGAACATTCTGTTCATATTGAAGGGACAACATGTCTTGGAGAACAACTGCCTGACCCAATACTTCTTGAAGTTTAGACATAACATGAATTTTCATGGCAGCAAGATATTTGCTCAGACGGCTGAGCATATGTGGTATTTACATCCCCTCCGCATCTTTCTGGTTTATGATTTCACTGCAGGACTAGAAAATGCTGTGTACAAGATGTTTCTTTAGGAGCCTGGAGCTAACTTCACTTGTGGCCAAATCACCACTTGTGCTTAACCTGGCAATGGCACCAAATTGATGGTGAGCCCAATCTCCCTGTGGTTACAGGGCATGACCAGGTGAACACAATGCTTTCCTGGTGCCTTGGGTCCCCAGTTACTGTGACAAGGCTTCAAGTTCTGGAAACTGTGCTGAGTGGAACCTCTTTGGACAATGTCTATCTTTTGAGTTCCAATTTATTCTGCCCAATTCCCATGGTGCCTGGGTCTATACTACACATGTAGTGGGCCTGAGGCTGATGTTAGATGAAAGTGATAACTGTTATTATAGCTGAAACGTATTGAGTGCTTACTCTGTGTCAGGCACTATGCTGAGCTTTTTACATTGGTTATCATTTTGTCCTGATAACAATAATAATTATTATTACTCTCATTTTACAAACAAGAAAAATGAGGTTTGAGGCCACACTTCGGCTTAGTGGCAGAGCCAAGATTTGAACTCAGGAATCCACTTAGTACATGCCACCTGGGTGAAAATTATTTAATTAAAACCCGTAGCATTAGATTTCAGAGTCCTAAATGTGGTTTCAAAAACAGGTGTGCTTTAATTTGTTCATCAATGTGCTCCTGAAAAATTGAATTAAAAATGAATGTGAACACTCTGAGGGGATGGGACATGTCTTTATAACACCTACAGGATTTAGCAATGTGCCTTGACACAGAAGACCCGAAGCAAACATTTGTTAAATGAATGGATGAGTGAATGGAACAATTGTAGAAGTTAATCTGAAATTTAAATGTAGTCAGTAAGACCAGTGTATGAAGAGACCTGTAGGTTTACTGAACAGAGTATGTAGTTGATCCTGTTTATTCAAAGTTACCTGTAAGGGGGCATTAGTGCATAGAAATATGACAGGAGGAGTGTTACAAAAACAGACTTTTAATTTCTTCTTTATACTTTTTTGTATTGTTTGGAGTTTTTAAAAATTGAGGATGCATCTGTCTTAGTTTGGGTTTCACTTACAACAGAGCCTCATATACAAGGACTTGGTGTCGTTAATTTGGGATGTGGTCCCAGGAAAAGAAGTGAAGAGAGCAAAGAGATAGGTGGAGATGGGGAGGAGGATGGTCAATGTTGGGGTGTCTGTAAGACTTTTGGGTGGGTGAAGGGAGCTCTTTGTTATGGAGACTTGCCTATAGGATGAGAGGCTGGAACATTAATCCACTGGTTTGCAGTCCTCATTGGCATGTACACCCCCACCTTTCCAGCCTCTGTTTTCACCCCCGCAACATCAGAAAAGACTGTGAGTCCGAAGACAGAAAGAAGCATGGCTCACACTTGGGGTGGGGCACTGTCAGTGCCAGCTGAGTCTGAGCTCCTGGAACTGCTCACCGCAGCTGTGGCTAAAATCAGAGGTGACTGAGGGACATGAAACAGGAAGAATCTACTATGGTATTTTTCAAAAACCAATAAAATAATAAAAAAAAAAACAGAAGAAATTTTTGTGAAGCTGAAAAATTTTTTGACTTTGCAAATCTGGACTTTCATAGATGAGATTATTTTCGGTGAAATCTTGATGTGCACCAACTCAAGATCAGGCTTCCCAGCAAGCAGATTTGAAGGCAGAATGTGTACAGGAAGTCTAATGGGAAGTGCTCTAGGGATCCACGCCTGTAAATGAAGCAGGACTGGGCACAGGGGGAAGCCGTGTGTGTAGCCACAACAAGGCTTCAGCCGACTCCATGGGAGCTCTGAAGCTGGGAAGACCCCGCTAACTTGGGGCAAGGGGGCTGGGCTTTTATACACAAGCATCCTCGGGTCATTGGATGCCTGTTGGCCCAGGAAGGGGACTCACCTTTGAGCAAAGCAGCTGGAGGCAATCTCAGGAGAGGGCTTAGAGCTGAGGCCTGCCAACAGGGATCATGGGAATCTGGGCAATGCATCATAGTGTCTACCACATGTGGCTTTTAGCAAACTTGCATTTGAACATCTGGACCAATAAATAACATTGAAAAATTCAAACCCAAGGTAAAAAGCAAAACTTAATTCAATGAGTCTCCCTCCTCACTGCAGCAGGCCAAACTGAAAAAATATAAGGAATAGGACAGGGTTGTTTTTGCACTTGTCAAATGAAGACTTTGGACTGTATCAGGAATTATGAACTGGTGGCCCACAGGGCAAATTTTTTTGAAAAGCCTGTTTTATTTGCATGAATAGTTTTTCAAATCCAGATTTCTGTCTTGAAAATTTGGAAGAGCTGGCACGTTGGGCTCATTCTTTTCTGGCAAGTACTGGCTAGAGTACTATTTATTGGGGCATACCCTGTCCCTTTACCCCCGTCCTTCAGCCTACTTCAATCATTTGTTACTGTCCAAGCCCCGTAACCATTTGAGTTTGTGAACTCTGATCTGTAAGTTTTTACCTAACTCTGATGAGAGAAGATTTTGTGGGAACAGTCTTGCATACTGCTGAAATACGTTTTTGACTCCCTAATAATGTAATGATAGCTGGAAACCTTTGACATCCTGATATAGTCCAAAGTCTCTATTTGACAAGTGCAAGAATAACCCTGTCCTATTCTTTATATTTTTTCAGTTTGGCCTGCTGCAGTGAGGAGGGAGACTCGTTGAATTAAGTTTTTCTTTTTACCTTGGGTTTGAATTTTTCAATGTTATAGCTGGAAACCTTTGAGATGCACCTCTTCCTGGAGATTCTCTTTGGGCAAGTCACACCATTTCTCTGTACGCTAGTTTTCTGGCTTTGCAAACAAGGATCTCAGTGACCTTGATCTGGACCATGAACATGAAGAAAAATGCTTTTGGTGGTCATGGTAGGAGCTTTATGGGATTTTCTAGCCATAGGACATTATTTAAGCCTCAGTGATTCCCATACCTGACTGAATCTCAGAATTACTTGGGCTATTTATAGAAATTCTCGGGTTCTTCTTGGCCCCTCTGATTCAGTAGATCTGGGCCCAGTAGGTGGAACCCAAGAATATTTATAGTTTCTCAAGTGACCTCCATGTGCAACCAGACTTAGGAACTGTACTGCCTCCTTCCAGTTGCCCCTGGTATTTAGTGCTGGTTCATATATTATAAGTTTCTAAGCTCTCAATTGAAGGGATCCTTTCTTATTCATTTTTTTATCCATCCCCATCGTTTTGTGCTAATACCCAACACATGCTCTATAAGTCCTTTGTACTCAGTGAATGTCTAGCGAGTGAAAGACTGAAGGAGTGAATAAACATTTCTGAGTACCCTTCTTCTTTAGCAGGTGAAGTGCACAAACCTCCAAAATTATATGTTGAAGACCATTTGATTTAGAGAATTGATTTTATAAATACGGTGTCAAACAAGCCAGAGAGGGGAAGAGTCCTTGCTTTATCTTAGGAGGTTTTTGCCTTGGGGATGTTAAGAAATAAATGACTCCTTCTAAAGAGAACTTATACTTTTCATTAAAAGATAGATTATTCACCTACCCAATGCAGTGTATGTGAGTTATTTGTACAATATTTCAAAAACAGAAAATTGACTCTATAGAAAAAGAAATTTTCTAAATTATGCTGAAATTTTGCCTTGAAATATGAACCTTAAAAGAATAAGACCAGGAGTTTTATACTAGGAGATAGATGCAGTGACACAAATTTAATTTATCGTGTTATGGTTTATTTATCAGGTGCTCTGCCTCCAAAGAGTTCAAAAAGCATGTATCCACAGAGCACCAAGGGGGAGGTGTGGCCATTCCCCAGTTAATTTGGGTTCTGGGCCCAGCGTGGTGGCTCACGCCTGTAATCCTGGCTCTCTGGGAGGCCGAGGTGGGCGGATTGTTTGAGCTTAGGAGTTCGAAACCAGCCTGAGCAAGAACGAGACCCCGTCTCTACTAAAAATAGAAAGAAATTAATCAGATAACTAAAAATATATAGGAAAAAAAAATTGGGGTTCTGAAAGGGGACAATCCAGAAAATTTTGGCTCAAAAGAAAATCCTGGAGCTTGTTTGACTATTTACACAGCCCACATTTCCTAAGGCACTTGGCCTTCCCTCTAACTTCTGGGGTTTGGGCCCTTCCAGAGCAAGATTCAGGCTTCAGCAGACTGCGAGTGGGTGGGAGGGAGAATCAGATTGGCTGGAGCTTGATTGGCTAGAGCTTGACTGGCTGTGGCCTACCAGGCCTGCACTAGCAGCCTTGGACAAGTTTGGCACTCTGTCCAGAATGCTGGGGATTGGAAATCAATTTTCCCCAGGTGCTCAGGAGTCTGTTAGTGTTATATGGTTTTTTTTTTTTTTTTTTTTGGCACTCATAATCATTTCTATCTCGAACTCAATTAGAATAAGTTTATAAAATCTGTGTTTTGCATCCCTGGCACCTGCACTTTGTTTTTCATTTTCTTCTTCTTCAACAAACAACAAGATTATAATGCAATAAACTATACAAATTAATGTTGTACAGACAAAGATGGTAATGGTGCTGAAAGTAAACCCTTGGCAGCTTGCTGTAGCACCATGCAATAACTTGAAATGTTCACTGTCAGCTGAAAGCCCAAAGGTAGGAAAGGTGAGGGGGAATGTCAATGTTTAAAAATACACAGTGCACAAAGGACTGTTTACTAAAGTTAAGTGGGACTAGGGACTGGGTAGATTATAAATATCAGCATCAGCCCAGTTGTCTGTCAAGTTTGGAATTACAGATGCTCATTTTGTGCCTTAATTTCTAGTCATAGCTATTATGACTCCAACTGCTACTTCTACCGTTCCTATGATCACAGCCCAGCGGGGGACCTTGAGAAAGCCTAGATGTGCCGTGGGCATGGACCCCAGAAGTATAACTAGATTTGGACAAAGCCATAAGAGATTAGAGAGATTTTAATTAATTTAGTACTTAGGCAGTTTGTGGCCCTACCTAATAAGGATATTCAAAGAAGGCTGGATTCCATCTAGTTCAAAGGTTTTTATAAATAGGGAGGACATTTTAAAATCTAAAATACCAGTGAAAAGCATGAGGAAGGTGGGATAATACCAGAGTGGTGTTGTAGACTTCCTGGGCAATCGAGGGATGCTTTCCTTCAATCTCAGGCTATAAGCGGTGAGCTCTCTCCATTTTGAGGGCAGTGATATAGTAACTTTTAATAGAGCTCCAGGTGTCCCATTAGGGTTATGGGCAAGAATGCAGGTTGTATGCTGGCCAGGTTGCTCTCTAGTCATTAAGAAACCTTACTTTGCTGAGGAGGTGTCACCAAAATTGTTAGAGAAGAGACCCCAAAATAGTTTTGGATGACAGATGATTTCTTTTTAACATTGAAAAGATTTGGAATTATAGAATTGTTTAAGAGAATCAAACTTATGTTAACAAAATATTTTGGCTGCAAAGAATCAAGAACATCTTATATTTTAAGCATTATCAAAGTGATCGAAAAGTAGTTTTCAGCCCAAAAGTGGTAGGATAGGAAATCTGACGCCATGATGCTCTAGGTTTTCGGCTCTCACCAAGTGCTTATCTTTGCCAACGCTGTTTTGGTTATCATTGAGAAATACTTACTAAGGACTTACCTGTAAAATAAGCTGATTAGCTCTGATCTCTTTCTTCTAAATCTAGCAGTCCATTTAGTCGATGAAAAGAAAATTTATAGGAAGGATGATAAAATTTATACTATGTAGTTATAGTATATATGCTAGTTATAATTATACACTTTAAACAAGTTAACTGTGCAAGTAACATTTCAGAGAAATCAGGTAGAGATATGCCAAGGCACACACTGAAAATCACTCTCATCTTTATCCAGCTGCGACACTCTCAGACCATTGAATTGAGCCTAGAATTCATTCTTTTCTCTCTGCAAATTAACAAATTATATTAACACATATTATTAATGATGTTTTGACATGTGTGAAACGGAAGACTGACAAAGAAATTCCAAAAAGTAAAATATGGGATGAGATAATCTGCTGGGCTTCTGGAGATGTCCATAAGACTCTATCCTTTTTACTTTGTTTCCTAGAATGTTGCTCAATGGGATAAAATTGAGATATGATAGCAAAATGATTTAAGACACTTTTCACTTGGTTCTTTGGATATTTCATAATTCAAAGCAAGAGTTATTAATCTTTCCATTTTAGTTTTTGAAAGACTAAATATTGTATATATGTTAGACAACGATAAGACAGTAGTCAAGCTGACAGTCCATCTTTCCTTTAGTCCACAACATTCATTGGACATAAAATTGTGCTAAGCACCTTGGGAAGTAAGAAAAGGAAGATGGAGGTCTTATCCTGGAACATAAGTGAATGGAGTTGTCTGAGCTTTTGTGGCAGACTTTGGCCCATCTTGGGCTCCTAAGTTGTAAGTTACCTGGGCATGAGGATCTTTTCTTCTGTCTCCACCAGAGCTTATCTCATGCTCTGTAGAATGTCCCCTTCCCCAGGGGAGCCAAGCTATTCATTCTCTCCTCATTGAGAGTAGCCGCAGATTTGTTTCTTCTCGTTTTGCTAATAGCAAAAGGGGGGCTAAGTAAATTATAAAGGTCATTTCAGATAAATTCATCTAATTCTAAGGTCTTAAGATTTCATGCAAGTAACAGAAGGAAATGGGTTACAAATGTCAAGCGCGAGGTTTGCTCAATGTTAGGTTCTCTATTATTATAAGTGGTACTTTCTAGAAGAGTCAGCGTGTGCAGAATGGTGTCTCTGTGCAGTTATGAAAAAGAGAAATGTAATTGGTGGGCTCACACCTTTGTCCTGCAACCAAAGAGAAATGTGAGTTTTAAAGTCATGTATTTACTGTATTGAAAGCCATAGTAAAAGAAAAAATCCCCTGGGACAATAGACATATTTGGTGGAATTCTTGAGATGGATGTGGTGATTTTATAACAGAGAAAACAAACAAATATTTAAGGAATGATAAGCTCTCCCAGTGGAAACATCTTCCCCTCCCCAGCATGGCATGCGATTGCCTGCAGGCGTTTCTAGTCAAAGAAGCCATCTGCATCTCTCTCTCAGTATGTCTGCTAATTTATGTCTGTGTGATTAAGATCTTTATTGGAAAATTGTGCAATATCAGGATCAATAACCAGGGACTTTGGAACAGTAGCATAAACTCAGAAGCCCCTGTGGTGGAACGGATGTGCAATTGAAAAGAACACACTTCTCTCTGTCAATTAGGTTTTTAGGTTCATGGCCTGAGAAAATAATGAAATCAGTCAGGTATTTAGCAAAGAGGGGTATGATACAATAAAATGTCTCATAATGAATTTAGTTCAATTCATTTGGAAAACAAAGGATAGAGGCCAAGAGAAAGAGAGAATGGTTGTGTAGTTCAGACCTCCAAAAAATAATAAATGGACTTACCGTCTCAGAACAGCTACCCAGCATGTTTCCTTCCAATTGTCCATAACCAAGGTCTTAAAAAATAATTGGGAGTAAGATTTGGATGAAAAAGGAAAAAACCCACATATTTATTTACATTAATTTTCCACGGCATATTTTTGGCTCTTCACTTCTTATTTCTGGCTTGCTTTGTTCTCTGAGAAAATCTACCTATTTCTCCAACTGGAAGAGAGGGTGAGGGGGAACTTGGAAAATGTTTGCTTTTGTTCCTTTGTGCTGTAAGCTGCTCGGTCCCTAAGACCTTACAGGATGGAGGGAAAATCCTTCATATAGGACTCGTAGGGTAGACCCTGCCCCTGCCCTCTTTTAAAACCCCCACCCAATCACTTCCCACCACCCACTTGCTCTGGTAGCTGATGTAGGTCCTGTCATGTTGCCATGGCCTGACACATACAGTGGTGTCCTTTTTGTACAGTGGCAACAAAAGAAGTGGGGTAACGTTTGAAGGGCTGCCAGGGAAAGCCGAGCTTCCCATGAGAGGTCTGCCCGGGAGCCTAAGTTGTTGCTTTTCTGGTGTTTCCAATTTCTCTGTGAAGCACAAAGGAAGCTTTGTGAGACTTCAGAGAGTCTTGAGGTATTTTTACTTCTAGAGGTTATATTAGTACAGGCTACCAGGCCAGAGGTTGAAGATCACCATTTTGGCATTGTGAGTAGACAGGATAGGACCAGCTGTGCTTCCAGGCAAGTCCAAAGAGAAGTTGGGGAGCTGCCACTGGGGGACTAGCAGTGGTGGTGATAGCACGGACTGGGCTGATGCACATTCTTTTTAGCCCAAAAGGCTGAGCTGGAGGTTGGTAAGATGCCTTTCCCTTTACGGGAGGCAATGCTAAGACTGGAGGTGGCCAGGGAACTGCAAACAACATTTGGTGAATTGTAACACTGAAAAATAGGCCACGTGCCCTATTATTCTACTTAGGGAGGCAGCACATCAGGTGTTGGTGTGGCTGATTTGTTTTCTGTCAGCCCATCTCCACCTTGAAGAGTACTGTTTGGGGGCTAATGAAACTGGGCTAAACCTATGCGCCAGGTCTCAGGCATATGGTTTTGTCCTGGTGATCTGCTTGGGCCAATTGTTACCTATCAGGGGAGCCAATTTTGGACATCTCTTCCCCACTGTCTTCAGTAATATGTTGGTAGCTTGAAATTGGTCATGGAGGGAGTGTTTATATGATGGAAATTGTCAAAAGCTACAAATTGGAGCTGGTTGATAAACACCAGCACACCATTGCCTGAGCTCTTCCATTTTAAATGAGCATACTAGTTTGCACTGAGGGCATTCACTTTCCCCTGAGCAGACCTGCCTGGTGTCTCACAATTCTTGCTACTCATCCCTCCCTCTAATGCTGCTCCTGTTCTGCCTGCCTCTGGGTGAAGTTCTCTCTCCCCTCTCAGTTCCTCCAGAACTTTCTATCTGCAATACTCCTTGAACATTCACACACTTCATCTTGTGGGTTGTTGTCGTTGTTGCTGTTTCACTGTAATCCCTGTTTGTATGTTTCCTGTACCTTCAACTAGCATGTGAAGGTGCAGAGAGTGGGTGCTGTTTGGGAATCAGCCATGGTGGTGACAGTGATAGACAGCGGTGTTTCAACAGGGAGCTTGAGCAGACAGGAAAGGGACTTGAAAGACATATTAAATAATGTGGTCTGGGAATAACAGCCATTCAATAGAAATGACATGAGGGAGAGGTTTTGTGGGTGTCATTCTGAAGATATTCAAGTGGTCTCATAAAGCGCTGTCCTTGTAAGGCTTGATTTGTGACTTTCTTTTCATCATCACAGTTGGTTTCCAATCAAAACCGCTCAACGATTAGCCTCATCTATGGGTAGGAGAAGAGATTGTACAAGGAGTAAATTGAAGCAAGAAACTGTCAGTACCCACATGCTGCACATTCCAGGAGATCTTTCAGGAGAGTTCTGGAAGAGAAAGGAGGGAGGGGTAGTAGCTAACTCCAGCAGCTCTGGCTGTTTACCTGCCATGTGTCTGTCAGCAGGAGGTGCTTCCTTTAGCTTCTTATACATCACTGGCCTCTCACCCCCATGCCTACGAGCATGTGGGGGCCTTGTTCCCTGGTGCCCAAAGAGTCCCAGCAGGGTTCTAACGCTCCATCTTCTGTTTTCAGAACCCATGGTCTTCTATCCTGGAGGACCTGCTACTGAAGAGATTCCAGATAAAGGTGACCTATCAGAGAAGATCTTCCATCTAGTTGATAGAAACAATTTCAAGGTGGGCCCTAGGACCTTGGGTCCCTGGTGGAGGAGGTCTGGGTGACTATGAGATGGGAAACATCCCCTTTGAGTTACACTAAGGGATGATGTGAGAGTCAGGCTTTTCTGGGGAGGCAGGCTGTCTTGGTGACTGTGTGAACGGGTTTGTGTGGGATGGCGGGGCGGATATGGGGCAGGTACAGGCTGTGTAGGCCCCGCTGTCCCTTGGGGCTGCCTGTCTTTGCTCACTACGAGGAGCTGGAGGAGTCTGGCACTTTCCCTCTGCCTCCCAGTCATACTCGCTGGATTCACTAACTAATTTCACGAACATGTGGAGGGCTCCGGAAGGTAAAAAGATGAGTGAGACGATAGTAACAATAAGAAGGTGAGGAAAAAGGAGCAGGTTTATTCTGAACACATTTTTCTTTCCCTGGAGGTGCCTGTTTGTTTACCTAGAGCATATGTTGGTGTTCTACACACATGGTGTTGGGTAATTCATCTCTGGCAAAGTTTTTGAGTTCTGGGAGGCAAGGATATTTTGAGACTAGGCATCTTTACATTTCTAGAGCTCCCCTATGTGTTTTTCCTTTGATGTTAACAAACTCCTTTGGAGCTCTGGGCCTCTACACCTGTTTCATCTCCCCAGAACGCCCAGGCATCACTGCACCTGAGAAACTGGTCATTTGTTAAGACTCAGATGAAATGCTCCCATCTCATCAATGTCGGCCACCTCGGAGTTAAACTTCAGTTTCCCGAACAAGAAAATCGAGAGGATAGTAACTCCCTCACAGGGTTATTGTGAAGAATAGGCCCATGTTGACACATACAGAGCTCTGGCAGATGTGAGTGGTAGATGGCACTCAACCCGGGCTCTCCCTCCTTCCTGCTCTCCTCCCTCCCTCTTCAGGGCTCCCACAGCTCTTCGTTCATAACTCTCAAATTTGCCCTCTTGTCAGTTTCTGTTTCTGTGTGTGTTACTCTAACTGTACCATGAACTCCTGAGGATGGAGTCTCTTTCTTAATCATCCTTATAGCCCTAGAGCCAAACAGAAGTTCAGGTACATAGAAGATGATCTGTAAGTGTCTGTCAAATGAATGAATAAAGGAAGGAATGTGTGAATGAACATGCACAGTCTGGTTATGTGGAGGGGCACTCTGGCAGTTGCCAAGGAGACTAATCTAAAATAGGAATATAGCACCGGTTAATAGAGGTTTGTTTTTTCTTTTTATAGATAACTCCTTATATCACTGGAAAAATGTCAATAGATCTGCTTCCATTTGGTATCTTTAATATATTTATTATACAGAATTCAAACATTTGATAGGAAATAAGGTTGCTATTTCTAACCTTCCTCTGCCTTCCAAGAAGAATGAATTCTGATAATTAGAAGATGTTTTGTTTAACAAGCACAAAAAGAATCTTTTAAAGAAATATTCTTCAGGCCAGATGCGGTGGTGCACATCTGTAATCCTAGCACTCCGGGAGGCTGAGGCGGGAGGATCACTTAAGCTCAGGAGTTCAAGACCAGCCTGAGCAAGCATGAAACCCTGTCTCTACAAAAAATAGAAAAATTAGCTTGGTGCTGTGGCATGTGCCTGTAATCCCAGCTACTCTGGAGGCTGAGACAGGAGGATTGCTTGAGCCTAGGAGTTTTAGGCTGCAGTGAGCTACGATGATGCCATTGTACTCTATCCAGGGCAACAGAATGAGACTCTGTCTCAAAGAACAAAACAAAACAAAACAAAAAACTCTTCAGATGCCCAGAACTGGGTTAATTATACTCCCTAGTTTATCACTGACTCAAATATAGCCTTCTTTTATTTGATGTATTTATTATATTACATAATAAACACCCCTGAACCTCCTTCACTACCCAAGAACCAGAACACTGACAATAACATAAATCTACCTGTATGTTCTTCCCCTTCTTACACCTGTCTCCTCCCCATCCTGTAACAATTAATCTGAAATTTGTCTTTAGCATTCCTGTTAAAAAAAGGTTTTATCACATCTCTATGTGTGTCTTCATACTTAGTTGAAGTATGCTTAGTTTTAGTTGTTTTTGTTCTTTGTTAATAGGGTATCATGCTGGATATGGTCTTCTGAGACTTGCTTTTGCCATTCAGCATCATGTTACCTCTGATTCATTCATGTTGTTGCCTGTAACCGAAGTCGTTCGTTTTCACTATTGTATAATACTCCATAGAGTGAATGCACCACCATTTATCCTGTTGATGGGCATTTGGTTTGTGTCCAGTTTTATGCTTTTATGAGAAGTATTGCTATGAATATTCTTACACATGTCAGCTAATGTACAGATGTGGAAGCAAAATCTTCATATTAAATAGTAGGACCTTAGACCTAATTAAAGAAAATAATAAATACTCACCAGGAGTTGCTGGAAAACCTTCAGACTTGAGTTGGAACTGCAACAGTGGGGCTGGGAGTGGGTGGGAAGTAAAAAGAAAGAGGAGAGAGAGAAATATTGAGACAGGGAATGTTTGGTAGCTGCAAGGCCCAAGAAGAGCTGTTGGGTAGGAGAGATAAGTCTAGCAGGTACTTTTCAAGTAAAATACTGTCTACCATTCTATGTAAATACCTTTCTGCATCACCATTTCAAACATGTCGGTAAATTACATTGCTCACTAAAGCTCTTATCCAAGTGGAATTTTGCTTGGAGGATACTCAGAGGATGAGAGGATAGTTCACATGTGAGTTATAAACAAAGACATAATTCATTTTTTATTAATACCAAATCATCTTTCCCTAGCCCCATTAAAATAAATGTTGAACGAACAGTAAAAGGATATTGGGGAAAGAGATTCTAAACTATCAGCCTATTCATGGTATCCACATGTTTTGACTTGACCTTGTGAGCCAATGAATGAGTTAAGATGCCTTGGAATAAACATTATTGGTGTCAGCTGTTCCAACACCCAGCCTAGAGGGGGAAATCTCTAGTCTTTGAATTAAAGAGGTAATGTATGTGTGTGTGTGTGTGTGTGTGTGTGTGTGTGTGTGTGTGAGATTGACCTACGTGTCAAAATATTTGGTCTTCTCTTTAAAAAAAACAACTTTGGAAACCCTGCTTCATTTTTTAGTTTAGTCCTTCATGTCTACCTGGGTTCCTATCACCTATGTACTGTAAGTGCCATGAAATTAAGATTTGGAAGAGCCTAATTCTCCACCAAGAGATTCTCTACTTGAATTTCCCTTTTGTCTTTAGGCAAAAGCAAATGCTATTTTAGGTGATCACAGTCCTAGGAAAATGGTTAAGGCTTGGTGTCTCATTATTCAGGCTCCTTAAAAAGTGTAAAAAGCCTGCCCTGGAGCGTAGGGTATGATAAACACAAGAGTGTTTGCTATCAGAACCTATGATCCTGTCCCTACATGCTCCACGTAATTGGATAGCTAATAATACTCCTTTTTTCCTTATGATCCCCTGTATTGCTGGGGAAATCTGAGCAAAACTGTGATAGTTGCTATATTTGTGAACTTAAAATTCCTGAGCTCAGCAATGATAAGGAAAGGGTAGCAAACTTTTCTTTGTGATTTTTTTTTTTTCATGAACTGGAGTAAAACCTGGAATATGTAGTGGCCAGTTTTAGCAATTGGTGCCAGTTGCTATACAGTTAAATGTGTGTTTTTTCTTTTTTTTTCAAATTTTTAACAGTGAACTTCTCCTATACAGCCAAATTTCATACAGCTGTTTCATCTGCATTTATTGGAAAGGGGCTTAGGGACTTAGCAATGCTCTCAAGCTTCCATCGTGTGTAGTGTTTCTAACCGGGCAGCACGCCATCTATGGGAAGAGTCTACAAGTTTACTGGCTGCCTCCCCCGCCCTAACCTAAAGCTCTGTCCAGGACCACCTATGTAATTGGTGGGGCTCATTGCAAAATGAAAATGCAGGACCCCTTGTTTTTAAACATTAAGAATTTCAAGACAACTATAGAGCAAGGGGCCCTGTGTGACTCACAGGTCACCCACCCATGAAGGTGGCCCTGGCTCTGACCTTAAATAAGAGGTAGGATAAGAAGGGAAGTCCCCTAATTCTCCCTGGCACAATTTACAGGTGTGTGCCAAATGCTCACAGGGAAGAGGTGCTGTTTCTTTAAGGGCCTAGGGATCCATTCTTCTAGACCTTGGTGAGCAGGTGAGAGAAGCCTGGAGTGAATGACTGGGTTACCTTCAAGATCCTTTCTGTTCCTCAGAGCCTACGATTTAAAAGCGCTTACCCTGAAGGGACCCTAATTCTAAGATACCGTGCTCTTCGCTATGCTTCACAAGTTGAGAACTGCAGCTTAACCACTTATTAACTACTGTGACCTACGGCTGGTGATGTCATCTCTGCGCAGCAGGTAAGTAAGACAAAGGTAATAATACCCCAAGGAGTGATCATGAGGGTTAAACTAAACAACAGCATGTAAAGTGCTCAGGAGAGTCCAGGCCCATGGTCAGCTCTTAATTAATGGTGATCGTTATGGCTACTATTGTGATAACCCCTTGCTTTTGGAACAGCAGTGTAAGTGAGAGAAGGGCCCTCTTTGTGTACCATCCGCTCAGGCCCTGGGGTGACAATTTGGTTGAAGGTGTATGCTACCCCAGCAGGCCTTTCCTGATTCCTTTTTCTCCAGCTTCCTCCAGCTTAACTCCTTTTAAATGTAGAATCTTTTGAATATGATGAAAGTTTACACACTAACAAAGCCACTGCTGCCAGCAAGGTTACCCAAGGAGAAGCAGCCTGTCCTCTGGGCGTGCAGAACCACATTCATTTATGCAGAACCCCACGCGCATGTGTCTCACAGCCTCCTTCCAAGCCACGCAGAGGGAGCTGTTAAATTCTTGACTCAGCTTGGAAAGGTCATCAAGATCCATTTGTTGGAATTGCTGGTGACATAGAAGCTTTTATATATCCTGTTCTGATTGGAGCAGCTGGGAGGCACTAGCTTGTTCTTTCCGGGAGAGTGCAGGGTCCCCGCCAGTTATTGCTTCCTCTTCTTGCCTCACAGAGTGGCGGGTGGGGTGGGGATGGGGCTGCTGGCCTGAGTCAGGTCAGTGTGGTATTTTGGGGCAGCGAGCCGTCTCTTTATTTGGAACTTTTCTAATATCCATGCTCAGGATTGAAGGAATCACTTAGACCCAGAAGAGCATCTCTCCCACCACTCCAACTTTCGCTGCATGTGAAAGTATAGCTCATCCCCTACCCTTGGTGCTCTCCAGATTTGGCTTCTCCTTCTCCAAATGGTTCAGGATGTAGTCCTGAATGTTCTATTTCAGCAAATGGAGTGTGTTGTTAAATTCTTTGCACTTTTGTTTTAGTCTTGGAACAAATAACTGAGTATAGGATTAGTCGGAGGATTTTTGGCCATAGATTTATAAGAACAAAAAGAAAACTAATGTTTGTGGAGCACCTTCTGGGTTCCTGGAACTGTATTAGGCTGGCTGTTATTTATTCTTAGAAAACTGAAATTATTATCCTTTTTTTTTTTTGGTAGACAAAGAGCAAGCTCGTTTTACTGTGTTGCCCAAAAGCATGTAGCTGGCAAGTGGCAAAACCAGCATTTAGGAGAAGCAACAAAGAGGAAATATCAGCACAGTGCTCAGAAACACAGGGAGAGAGAGTCCACTGGAATTGTGTAGCACACGGACTAAAAGAAAATATAAAGACCAGCTCTTTCAAAATCTGGAAGTGAGAACAGCTGAGCCAGTTTTCCCATTCACATCTCTAGCAATATTGCCATTGAGGCATCCTGGTAAGTGGGGCTGGAACTGCCCCAGTGCAGGAGGGTTCTTGTGTCTCTTTGGGAAGCAGCACATGAGCTGCTTGGCACAGCAGCAGGGGGGTGTCAGAAAAGACCCGACCATGCCACTCAGAAGCAAGGTTCATGTCCTTTAGAAGAAGCCCCCTGACAAGAGCCAGTCCAGACCTCTCCCATTGAAGGTGTAACAGAGGGAAGGGCCTGGAAAAAAAAAAAAAGAAAAAAGATTTTCTGTCTCTTTAAAACTTCCCCCACTCTTTTTGGGACCTGCAGCCTGGCCTGCATCCCTGAGGCAGGTTAAGTCCTTTGTTAAAAGAGATAACTCCATCCCAGGGGAGCCAGCCCCCCAGGTGGGTGGCTGATGGAGTTCACAGGCTTTGTCTTTGAGAGGCCAGAATTAGAATAGTTAACCACAATAGCCTAGAACTGAGGGGCCCTTCCTTTAAAAGCTCTGTATTTCTGCCTATGTTCAGGAAAGTTGGATTTTGAGATGAGAAGATCTACCATTTTTCCTCCTTTGCTGGCAAAGTAATACAAATTCTCTTTCTTCCTCCCCAAACACTTGTTCTCATTCTTTTGACGTGGCCTTTAAGTGCTGAGTTTACCTATGTAGGGCTACAAACGACAGAGACTCACACTTTCATTTCAGCTGAAGTTTCGTGGTTATCACAGGGTAGGGATGAGCTTGGTGGAGAGCAAGAACCTTAGTGGGACTTAAAGGTGATGGGCATCTATCTCTGCTCCCTGATATGACCGTTCTTTTTATTATACACACTCATTATACCACGTAACTCAGTATCACAATGTGTAATTTTGTGTTTATTTGTGCAATTCTTTGATTAATGTCAGTATCTTCTAGTCCACATCTGTTTTTGCTCATCCTAGATTCCCAGTGCCTAGTGTAGTGCCTACCACATACAGTAGGTGCTCACATAAATATTTCTTTAATTGATTGACTAATGAAAAGAAGTTCTGAAAGCATTAGAAGTTGAAAAAGTGCTTCGGAAGTAGTTTATTGCTGTCTTTCCTGGCCCTGCTGATTAAGTATGTGACAGATACCATAATTATCAGTGTTTTAGATAAGAAACCAGAAAATGCCATCTTTTGCAGTGTCAGAAATATAACCTTTATTCCTCTGCACTTGCTGGAAATGCATTTGTCTTTGGATGAGATGAAGCATTAGGGCAGTCAATATGCCCTTTTCCCTGGCTCTGGATTTATCGTAGTTCCCCCATCGAAGCCATGAGGATCACCAGGGAAAAGCCAAAGTAAAGAAAATGGACCTTCAAGCTCTGCGTGAAGATCCAAGGTCAAGGCAAAAGTCTTGGGGCAGGCTGAGAGCAGAAGGATCTGTGTGGTTTGAGGGGATCTGAAAGTCCAGCTTGACCAAAAATACTCCATTAGGCTAACTACTTGGATGGTCACAAATTCCTATGTTTAGGAATTTCTCTTTGGGTTAAGATTTTGACTCTTGAGAAACTCTATAATAATATAAACATTTTTTATGGGAGAGGCGAGTGTGAAGCCAGGAGCATGGTAGCATGAATTATTTTGATAAGTTAACCAGTTGTACTAAGGAGAGGTGTTCCAAGGGCCTATGGGGTGAGGGGAAACTTGCCCTTTCCCCCAAAAAATTCTCTGAAAGATCAACTCACAATTAAGGCAGATTAATAAGAGAAAGGTTTATTTACCAATACCATGCACATGGGGAGAATCTCACAGTGATGACCCAATTTCCCAATGAAGTTCAGAGATTTTTATACATGCCTTTTAGAGGGGAGGGGGGAAAATCTGGAATATAGGTAATTCTGTTTAGGGGCTACAAAAGGTTGCTAGGGAGGATGAATGGGGGTGGGGAACAGATAGACTTATAAATTAACCTGAGAGACAAGTATTATGTTTTAAATTATTTGGGCTAGATCTGGTTGCATTCTGCAATATATTGAGATAACTGGGAGAGGAAGCGAAGTCAGTTGCCCCCTTTAATCTTTTGATCAGGTCAGTCTGGTTTATGCAGACAGCGGGAAAGCCCCTTCCAGTGCTTTTTGATTTCAAATGGCCTGTAATTCAAAATATTCTTTATGCCAAGGAGTCATATTTTGGGGTGATATTTCCTCAGCTCCTTCAGGCCACAAGGACAGTGACAGGTAAAGTTAAATGGAGATTGGTGTGCGGGGAGTTTGAGGGCAGGTAGGAGTTGGGAGGAGGGGTTTTGAGGAGCATAGTCTCATGGAATGTTCCTGTGGGTGCAGCAGGAACTTGGCAGAGAAATGTTGTCAAGATCCCAGCAAACACCTGGGTATGCTCAAACTGGATATTGTGAGGGGAGTTTAATAGAGAGACTATTATAAATGTGTAATTAGGGTTTAGGGAAATCACACTGGGGTTGTTTTAGAATATAATACCTTGGGACTAGCACTGGCACGGAACTGCTCCACCCAGGCTGGATGGGGCAAAGGGGGGCAAGAGTGCCCTGGAGAGGGGCTGTAGGAGAGGCTACTTACAAGATGTGGCACATAAAAGATAGTCTAGAATTCTTTGATACTTCTTTCCCTGGATCAGAGAGGCCTCTGTGACTGCTTTGACCAACAGAACACAGAAGTGATAGTGTTCTAGTTTCCAGGCCCAGGCCTTAAGAGATTGGAAGCTTCTCCATTTCTGTTCTTGGAAGTGTCCACTTTCTTTTTTCTTAGAAGATCAACTTGCTCTTGGAACCCAACCACCTTGGTTGGCGGAAGCCCACCTGGAAAGGAACGGAAGGCCTCTGCTGACAGCCTGGACTAAGCCCCCAGGCTATAACTGGCATCAGCTTGCTGGCCATGTGTACAAGGGGGGTCTGGAGGGACAAATGAAGACATCCTTCATAGGCTCCAGGCAACGTGCAGCTGGGCTCATGGAGTTGAACCCATCTGAGAAAGCTCAACTGCCCAACACAGCAGGAACACAAACTGTAAAAGACAAAGGCCAGAATCTATTTTAGGAGGTCACCAGTATATGATTAATAAGGCAGAAAGGAGAAAAAAATCTAAGACGTTTCTTAATCAAACAGGTCAACTGTAAAATGTGATAACTGCCTGTGAATGCCAGCCCCTTAGGAGCAGCTTTTTTGGCTGGGCCACCCACTCCCCAATTTCCTGAGTGGCCAGTCTGAGGGGAGCCCTAGGGGTCTGATATGCAGCAGAACTGGCTCTGTTTTTATGGCCCACAAAAAAAATACTTGTGCTTCTAGGGAAATTGGAATAACCTGGCTAAGGAACAGAGGGACTCCTCCCTGGGGGTAGAAGCTGCAGATAGACTAACACAGGTGGCCTGGGCAGAATCAAGACTGGGGTTGCCTTGTTTGTCAGAGGCTGGTGGCAGCGAACCCATTAGCACCTGGAAGTGATCCCTGGAACAGTGGCAAGCAGGGAGGAGCCCCTTCAGATTTGCTTCTAGGAGGGCAGGTGGGCTACGCCCTGGACTCTGAGGCCGGCCACAAAGCCAGAGTGGTGCACTCCAACGCCCAGTAGGAATTTTGCAAAACCTGGCGAGTGAAAGCTTTGGAAAACTGCCCCAGCTTAAAGGGAGGTGATTACAGCTGGGATTCAGGAGTCTAGCTACTTGGATTCAAATTCTGGCTCTAACTCTTGCCAGCTGTATAATCTTGTTTAATCCCTTTATGACTTAGTTTTCTCAACAGTAAAATGGGGACAATAATAGCACATACTACGTACAGCTTTTGTGAAGGATAAATGAGCTCATACCGTGTACTTAGAGGAACAGCAGTATAAAAGTGGTTAAGAGCACGAGCTCTGGAGCCAGACGGCCAGAGTTCGAATCCTGACTCTACCACTTACTGTAAGCATGATGGGGGGCAACTTCTTTCTCTGTCTCCCTGTCCTCTTTTATGGAGATAATAGCAGTACCTCCTTCATTTGGGTGTCATGAAGATTGATGAGTTAATCCATGTAAGGGGTTTAGAGTGGCACCTGTGATTATAAGCACTCTGTTAGCTGTGACTGGTGCAATGCATCGTACATCTTCATGTGAGTGTGTGGCATGTAATGACCATGCAATAATATTTTCGTTCTGCTAGAAGCAGAGACAAGAGAGGAACCAGCCCTGCTTGAGAAGAGGTCTCACCCAGTTCAAATTCAACAGATCTCAGGACTGCCCTGTCTCTGGGTTGGTGGCTAATGTGGGGCGCTGAGCCTGGTCTGTTCCCACAGGTGTGGTCACACTGGCATCTTTGTTTTTGTTCCACCTCAGGCATACCTTAGCTCTGGGCTGCCCTCCAAGGACGTCGTCCTCCCAGTGGCACTCTCAGACCCGCCTAGCAGCACTGCTACCCCACTGCCACTGGGGCAACTGATGGCTCACCAGAAATGGGGCTTCCCTCTGCCCTGGGGCCTGGCTATGAAAGGAAGCACATGAAAAGTGGTATCGATAAAGAAAGTGGCTCCTGATAGACAAGGCCTCTTTGTTTCCAAGTAAATGATAGGGCTAAGGCATAAGCCGAGGAGTCTGGAATCTGAGCCAACCTGGCTGTCCTTTGAACTTCTGGAACCCACTTTTAATATCACCGCTTCCCTGTGCCTCAAGTGTACCCTTCCTTAAGACTTTGCCCTGCCCTCTTCATGACTTGCCTGCTGGAGCTGGGACTGCTCTGACAGACGGAGTGCAGGAGTGGGACATGGCTGTGAGCCACCGTGGCTGTGGGTAAATGTTGCAGAGTACCACGGGCAGGAGATAGAACTGCAGTCGTGGCCCTGCCGCTGGCAGTTTGGGGGAAGTCACATGAGTGCTCAACCTCCTTAGGTCTCTTATTGCAAAATGAAGGCAACATGAACTGACTTTGGGGAATATTCTGAAACTAATTAAATCCTTGGAGAAAACCAAGTGGTAGTATTTACTGTGTGGACGGAGCAGTTATGCTCATCAGACCCCTGATTTCAGCACCTGGGGGTCGTGGCGGGAGCAACAGGGAGGGGCCTCCACGCTCAGGTGAATATTCTCTTTCTGGCTGCCTCTGCTTCCTCCCTCCCCAGTGCCCCAGTGCTTCTCTGAGACCAGGAAGAGTCTCAGGAATGGTTGTCCCTTGGGCAGGTGCAGGAGCGGGAATTCTAGGAAGAGGATCACATAATAGGCTGCAAAGTTACCTTCTCCCTGCACTCTTCCTTTCTCTTGTGCCCCACTCCCCTCCTTTAGATTTTTATTTGGCCTAACTTGGGTCATTTGGCTTTTTACCAAAAAAGTGGGGCTATTGGCATAGATCTACCACAGCGGCTACCCAGGGAGCCTGGCCCGCTCTGGGCACAGGGGGTTTTTCTTTAGGGGCGAGTCCTCTGAGAGCCCACAGAAGGGCAGTCCTCAGCTTGCTCACTCAGGCTGACCTGGAAAACTGCAACCTATACCTCACGCGCTGTTTCTTAGCTCTGCCCTTTCTAGAAGGTGCTATTCCCACTGAGAGGGCAAAGTAACTCTCTGGTCTCAATCTCATATCATGTGATGAAAGAGGTGGTACCAACTACAGCAAATAAGCTTATAATTTCCAACGTCCAATCAAAGAGCCTAACTACAACATAAAGCTATTCCTACGAAACAGCAATTTTTGCAGCTGAAATTTTCAGCCAGCCACCAGAGGGTGCCCACAGAGCTCTCTGAAAATGACCAAAACCTGAAGAATTAGTAAAGAAAGAAAATTTCCAGTGCGTGCAAGACCAAGACAAAATGTAGCTTGCCCACACCTGACTTGAACAGATGCATAGGCCAGCCAAGGAGATGTGAGGCCAGGGGAGGAAGAACCAGGGTGGGAGTGATAGAAATTACCTAGATTTCAGCTAAACAAGTTGCTTCTTGATTTTAAATTGGCAATTGCAATAGTACTTTGAGGATTGGCCAAGGAAGCATTTTCATTCCCTGGCAAAATACCCTTCCCTACCCACTCCTCATCCACAAAGGAAATGCAAATATATGTAAATATTACCCTGAACCAAAGGCTTCTTGGAAGGTAAGGCTGCTGCTTCTGCTGCTGCTTAAAACAAGAAAATCCTATAATGCAAGTGAAAGGACAGAGATTTTCTGAGCCACTGCTTCCGCACTAGGGTGAGGCTCAGAAAGAAGAGACAGAGGCGCCATGGTTCTTGTGCTGAGCGAGCCTGGCGTGAGAGGACGAGGGTGGCTCGGACCCTTATCCCAGCGGGGCCTGGCAAGCAGGCTGTGTCTGGCATCCTGGTGTCTCCAGGGCTGGCACAGTGGGTGATGCGCAGTAGTTGCCTGTGAATGTTTGTTGAATGAGTGAATGAGTGGCTGGGAGGTGAGCTGGAGTGGGTGTGGCACTGCCTGGGCTGGCCGGAGCTTTTACCAGGGTGAGGGGGTAATTTCCCAGTGAGGAGAGGTCCTGTGTTCCATCTGGATTGCCTCTATGTGAGGCCTCTTCTGTGGACATCCAAGGCTTCAGAACAGAATGTGTTGACGTTGTCCTAATAATCGTCAAACTGCCCAGTGGCCCCACTCGTTCATACGTTTGCCCACTCGTTCACAGTGAGTACCCAATGGGGACCCAGGCCTTCATCCCTTATCTCTGCACAGGGGACCCCAGACTGTCTTAACCATCTTGCTGAACTGGGATGTGAATGCTGGAGGAAGTGAGCATGTTGCTAATACTGGGCAGGGGCTTCAGCTCTCTGGAAACCTAGCCAGCAGGGAGCTGGGCTGATGCACTGGGTGCTGGCAATTGGGCCATTTTTGTCTCTGGGCAAGTGCAGGCAATATGTGTGTATGTGCCCTGTGTGTGTGTGTGTGTTGCAATAATATCGCACCCTTGTGTAAGGTCTACCATTTACACAACCCTTTGGCAGCACCCAGCACCCCTTGCTGATGCATCGAGGGAGGGAAGAGGTGATTAATGTTTAAATTTAGAAACAGCTGTAGTTTGGAGACAGACATTATTTTACTCAGGTTTCTGCAGTTCTAATTCATCACAGAAGGAATTATGATGTCTATGCCTTGCAGGGTATAACATAGTCTCTATACATGCTGCCTTCCTAATATTTCTCCCTTGGGGCTGCTTTGATGATAATTTCAGGGGTTACAGCCTTCAGATGAACTTGGGGTGGGGGGAATGCCTGACTTGGAAGAAAGAGAATGGTCTTAGGAATTGTCCTGTTTCTCTCCTCTCCTACCCATGGCTAAGTCTGTCCATCAGAATAACACTGTAAAGATCATCTTTTCCCCACCAGACTGAGAAGTATGGTTTCTGGAGCTGTAACCTGTTTAGTTTGCGAATCTCACACTGATTCGATACTGATGATTCCTGGGCTCTCCCTGAGAGGTGGCCCAGCAGAGTCCCCCACACTTTGTAAGCTCTTTGATGACATAGGTTATGTCTATTTCTAGTCCTTTTATTTTTGATTTCCAACAGGTCTTGCTTGGCACATCTCAGTGTACTGGGGAAGGTTAGACTAAAATGACAGGCTATTAGGAAAGGGCTTCAACAAGCCAGCTCGAACTAAAGCAAAGGAAAAGTTTCTGGAAAGATAAGCAGGCTCCTGAAAGAAGCTTCCATTAGATTTTCCCATCAAATTGTTTTTGTCACAATAAGATTTTCTGTGGGGAAAAAAGAATCCATTTTTTTTTTAAAGGAAGAAAAGAAAATCCATGACTAGAGGCAAAAGATGGCCCAAACATCTTTGCCTAAGCTCTCTGTCAGGGAGGATCTCAGTGGAGGCCAAAAGATTATGGGGTTTAGAAATCAACAGAGAGAGTATAGGTCAGGGAACAGTTTGCCTTGGCTAGACTGAGCGTGGACCGAGGGGGTTGTGGGGATCTGTGAGTGCCGTTCGATCAAGAATATGAGATAGCTTCTTTGCTGTTTCTAAGAATGAGCTAAGGGGAGGAAGCCAGCTTTGTCAAGAAAGGTAGAGCAAGCACTATAATAGTAACATTGACCTTTTTCTTGGTCTACTTAGTAGACATAATTCTATAAGACTCAACCAACTACTTGTAATTAAACAAACTTATTTTGAGTATCTGCTATATCTCAGGCACCGAGACCTGTATTCATTAGAAACTGATGAACAAGAGAACAGAACATGGAATTTCTTGCCCTTAAGAGGTTCACACTCTAGTGAGGGAAGCACCAAATGACTGGATGACATCAGAGAGGCCAAGCTTTGCCTGCCTTCCTGTGGCCTCTGCTGGGAAATCCTGGCCCATAGTCCACAGAAGGGGCAGTTCTCTAAACTGCAGGACTCTACCTCTCATATGCCACAGCTGGGCCAGAGATGGGCCTCCAGTGTCTGGCCAGAGGTTCAGCCCTTGGGTAACTCTAAGCTGAGCCAATCCAGTTTCTCACCTGAGAATCTGTAATGGGCACGCTGAAAGATGAAGTCAGTTAGAGGTGGGAGTAAGCTTAACGTTTACGGTGACTAGGGACTGAAGCCAAATTAATGAGCCATGCACACCTGGAGAGTGTTATAAGCAAAGGAAACCAGCCAGGAGAGAGGATCACGGGGCGGGGTTGGGGGGGACCTGGGCTGACTCATAGAGAGGGTCAACATAAGGGGGTTGTCACTTCCCTTCCCAACCCTGGTTTCCAGCTCTGAAAGCAGGAGACTGCATTCTTTATGTCCTGGGAGATTATAGTTCTTTAAAATGAATTCCTCTCTTACCGAGATAAGTGGAGTGAATTTCTTTTCCTTATAATCAAAAATCCCCTGATTTTAATTCAAATGTTATAGAACAATGTACAGTTGGCCCTCTGTACCTACGGGTTCCGTATCTGTAGATTCAACCAACCATGGATTGAAAATGTAGTTAGGCTTACAATGGTTGCGTCTGTACTGAATGTGTGCCAACTTTTTTTTCTTGTCATTATTCCCTAGACAATACAGTATAATAACTACTTACATAGTATTTACATTGTATTAGATATTATAAGTAATCTAGAGATGCTGTAAAGCAGCGGTCCCCAATCTTTTTGGCACCAGGGACTGGTTTCATGGGAGACCATTTTTCCATGGGTGGGGGCTGGGAGCGGTGGGGGGAGGGGAGCAGCTGTAAATGCAGATGAAACTTCCCTCGCTTGCCTGCCGCTCATCTGCTGTGTGGCCCCCAGTTCCTAAGTTTCATGGAAGACAATTTTTCCACGTGGGGGTGGAGGCATAGGGGTGGAGCTATGTGGCCTGGTCCGTAACAAGCCATGGACTGGTACCGGTCTGTGGCCTGGGGATTGGGGACCGCAGCTTTAAATGATATGTGAGGGTGTGTGTAGGTTATATGCAAATACTGTACCATTTTATGTGAGGGACTCGCGCATCTGCAGATTTTGGTATCCTCAGGGGTCCTTGAACCAATCTCCCATGGATACTGAGTTCCCAGCATTGTTGCAACAAATTGCTACAAACTTAGTGGCTTAAAACAATAGAAATATATTCTCTCATAGTTCTGGGGGTGAGTCCAAAATTAAGGTGTCGGCAGGGTTGATTCCTTCCGACGGCTGTGAGGGAGACACTGTTCGTGCCTCTCTTAGTTCTGGTAGCTACCCCCAATCCTTAGTGCTCCTTGCCTTACGGAAACATTGTTCAGTCTCTGTGTCCACTTTCACATGTCTCTGTGTTTTCTCCATGTATCTCTATACTTTCCTCTTTTGTCTCTTATAAGGATATTTATCATTGGATTTAGGGTCCACCCTAATCCAGGATGATCTCATCTAGAAATTCTTAATTACATCTGTGAAGGCCCTTATTCCAAATAAGGTCACATTCTGAAGTTCTGGGTAGACATATTGGGGTGGGGGCACCATTCAATCCATGATGAGGTACCAGTGTGTTCACTGCTCGATTACTCACTGGTGGATCAGGCAACAAAGCAGGGCACTCAGGAAGGAAGGGGGTATTTTTTTTTTTTAAAGAATTTGATATTTTAAAAATTGACATTCTTGTGGAAGAAGTTATGATTTAGGATTTTTTAAATTTGAATCTCATATCGAAGGAGAGAGAGAAACCATACTGTTCTATCTGGGATCTCTAAAGGTATCAATTAACATACTTAGTAAATTGCAAATATAATGGTTGAATGTGCTTGGAAGATAGAGTGTAGGAGAGTCTTTACCCTTGTTGGTGGTTTTGTTTTGTTTTGTATCTTGTAATGATTGAGGTCACTGGTGACCTTAGCAGGGACAACCACCATGTTATCATTACCAGTACATTGGGGTTGAGGATTGAGTGGAGATGAGGAAGATTGTAAGTGTGGATTACTTTTGCAGGAAGCTTGATTGTGAGGTGAAAGAAAGATTTGGGGGTCTCTGAAATGTGGTCTGTGACCTCAAAAAGTCAACTGATCACCTGCTGTTTGTATTTGAATGCTATAATCAGCTCCAACTGCTGTCAGAACTTCTTAGGGATGGTGTCTACTGATGATGATAACTCTTAGTGTAAATTGAGGTTCCTAACAAGGCCTGAAGCCTCCCCCAAGGGACATTCATGTCCTAAGTAAAATAGCACCTCACCACCACGATAACCTGATAGCCGACATACAGAAAACTCACAGTAACTGAGTGTGCCAGTGCCTTCTCAGTCTGTTGTACAAGCTATTTCCCCTGCCTCGGATGTCCTTCCCCTGTTTACCCACTCATCTTTCAGAGCTCAGCCAGAATATGCCCTGTATGTCTACCCTCCTTCAAGAAGCTGCTTATTCTTGAGAGCCCCATAGCACCCTTATGTTATAAGTACATATAGCACTTATCACCGCATTATGGAATTCCTAAATTTTCTGCCTCTCCCATTAAATAATTGAAATCGGAATTCCTGTTTTTCCTTCTTCCAGTGCTCAGCTTTTTGCACACTATTGGGCATATGGTATGAGTTCAATACATTTTTATTGAATAAATGAATTTGCAGTGAATACATTCAAACACTAAGTATGTGTGAGGAGGGGCAGACACTGTTGGATGTCAGGCAAAGGAAACCAGCCAGGAGAGAGACAGACAGGAGAGTGGGGCAGACTCACTATGAGCATACATGACCCACCTCCGTTACTACTGGAATCCAGGTTTTGTGTAAGAATCTACTCTTTTCTGAGCAGCCACCTGCCTTAGGGGAAACTTACTCTTCCCCAGGCCAGGGGTGGGTCTAATTGATCCAAGGGCAATCATATTTCCTTGCCAGTGACTGATTCAAGGATGGACACGTCACCCAATTCTGGCCTATGAGACGTGGGAATCTTCTGAGAGATGTTTCTTTTCTTCTAAGAAAGAGAATAAAAAGAGATGCTTTCTGCTATAATTTGGATGTTTGTTGCCACCAAATCTCATGATGAAATTTAATCCCCAGTGTGGCAGTGTTGGGAGGCGGAGCCTGATGGGAGGTATATGGGTCGTGAGAGCAGATCTCTCAAGAATAGATCAGTGCCCTCCCCGGTGGCTGGGGGATGAGTGAGTTCTCACTCTGTTGGTTCCAGAGCTGGTTGTTAGAAAGAGCCTGGCACCTACCCCTACTCTCTCTTGCTTTCTCTCTTGCGTTGTGATCTCTGCACAAGCCAGCTCCCCTTCGCCTTCTGCTATGAGTGGAAGCAGCCTGAGGCCCTCACCAGAAGCCTAGCAGGTGTCAGTGCCTCACTCGTACAGCCTGTAGGACTGTGAGCCAAGTAAACACTTTTTCTTTATAAATTACTCAGCTTCTGGTGTTCCTTTGTAGCCAAACAAAATGTATCAAACGCTTTCTGTTCTTCCTCAAGGTGTTGTCATATCTGGGGAGGACACCTGGAAACACCACTAGCCTGAGAGTAGAGCCAGCACCTGAGGACGGCAGAGCAGAACCATGGTAAGAGCCTGCATCTGTAATGACGTGGCCACTGAACCTACCTACCAACCCCTTGCCTTGAGCATTGCAGTTCTCCCAGTCCATGCATTTTCTTATTGTTTAAGGCCATTGGAATCTGGTTTCTATGACTTGAAGCCAAAAGCATTCTAACTGAAATAACTTTCCATACAGTAAATATTTATTAAATATAACTTGATTTTAAAGTAGTGGTCTTAGAAATAAAAGACCATGTCCCCTGTGAGTCTGTCATGCATTAGGGTTTAGAAAAGTGAAATATGTTATTCCTGTGGTCATCTATTTATATGCCCAAGCTTATTTTATTTATTTGATTATAATAAGATGGTAGAAGCTAAATTTCTTTTCCTGAAAGATTATGAAAAATCTGGCCATGAGCTATTCAAGAGAAAGTAAACAAAGTTGTAATACATGGACCAGAAACCTCATATCCATTGAATCTCTGACCCAAAGGAAAAGTCGCTTTGAGAAGATACTAAAGTTTTAAAAATTGAAGTACAATTAATTTAAATTTTAAAAAATTAAAACAGAGTACCACTGGCACATGAATAGAGCAAGGAAACAATAGAAAATCAAGTAGACCCAAATACATATAGGGATTTAGCATATGATAAAGAACTTATTTCAAATCAGGGGAAAACTGAATTTTTTATTAATGGTCTCTGGACAACAGAGTAGCCAGCCATAACAACACATAAATTAAAAAGTTAGAGCCATACCTCACATCTTGCCAAATAAATTCCAGATGGGTTGGTCAGAGATTTTAAATGTAAAAACATGAAATCATAAAATATGAAAAGAAATCATGAAAGATTTTTTTGTTGTAATTTATGACTGAAGAAAGCCTTTTAAAATATGACACAAATCACAATAGTCACAAAATAAAAGATGGAAAAATTCAACCATGTTTTTAAAAATGTCTGCATGCAAAAATGACCATAAGCAAGTCAAAAGTCAATAGACAAACTGCAAAACATATTTGCAACTCATTGTTGTACAGTCAGTAAGTGAAAGATCAATAACTCAATGGAAAAATGGGTAAAGGCTATTGTGTCAGGTAATGCAGATTGGCAATTTGGTACTAGTTATCAAAATGACAAATATACATACTCTTTGATTTAATAATTTTATAGGGATTATTTATAATAGTTATCATATCTAAAATTCCATTAATATCATTCTGTTTAATTAGAGATACTCATATATGTGGAAATCATTTATGAATAAGGATAATCATTGCAGCATTGTTTATGGTGCCATAAAATTAAAAATAATGCAAATGATTATCAGTGGTAGAGTAGTTAGACAAACGACCCTGAGTTACTGTAATGGGTTACTAGTCATCATAAGAGATTGAGAAGCTCTTTGTATACTGGTGTGGAATGGTCTCCAAAATAAGTGAAAAGAGCAAGGTACAGAACAGAATCGTGAGTTACTGTTTGTGTAAATAAAAGATGATGAGTGGTGTCTCACACAAATTCGCTTGTATATTTCTGCAAGTAAAAGTAGACAGTCAATGACACGGATACCCCTGGAGTGGGAACAGGGTGGCTGGAGCATGCAGGTGGGAGGGAGGTTTTGTTGCGTGCAATCGTATACTTTTTGAATTATAAACTATGTGAATGTATTGCCTATTCTAATTCCAAAATAAACATACTGCTTTTAAAAAGATATTTTGAAAGAGGGAAAGGGGAATAGAAAATGCTCAATACTTTAAAAATGAAAACTAAAAACGAGGAACTGTGCATCGGATTCAGTAAATGCAACCCACCCATATCCAGCATGAGCAGGACCTCATGTCCCCACCAACATCTGCAGCCTTTCTACCAACCTCAGGTAGTCTGCGACTTGATTTGTCAACCCTTAACCTCTCGCTGCCACTTCACATTCCTCCTGCCTTAAGGACAGATCTGTCTGCCAGGGATTTGCCTCTATGCTTCTGTCATCTTCACAATGACCTGGGCAGAGCACCAAACTAGGGCATCCTACATTACTCTGCCAAGCACAATTGATGGGTGTGATTGTTTGTCTGAGGGTGGAAAGAGTAGTTGAGACATTTAATTTTGGAAAATTAGACTAAAGCAGAAGAAAATGAAGCAGGTCAAGGTAGGAGGTTTTTACCTGTAGAATATTATAATGGGATGGTAAGAAGAAATGATAATAAATCACAGACAGCCTCAGAACCACCTTCTTGGCACACTTCGGCTGAATTTTTCTCTTCTCGAAGCTCTATAGTCGATGCCTTATTAACATCAGAGGGGATTTGATGACTTGTCATATTCAGTCCTGACTATTGAAATGGAAAGGATAGAAAATGAAAGTATGGAAAATGGAAATCAATTGCATTCTTTAATTTTAGTCATCCCATTCCTGGAGCATACTGAATACTACTTCGGGTTCTTTCATTGTTCAGGTTATTAATAACAAAGAGCCAAAGTATTTCATATTCCTAAAGAGTCTTTCATCTCAAAGGAGCCAGTGTAATTCGCTAATTCAGTTACCTGAACTACATTTGGTAATTATTTGAGGATCACTTCACCCAGGGGTGAATTTTGACGAGTTGTGTGACACAGGCAACAGTCACTTCATTCTCCAGTCAGTGCAAAAGAAAAACGAATAGCTAATGGGGATGTCTTCCTAAAGGATTTTCCCAGCGAAAACTTCAGGGAGATGGATGCTGAAAGAATGTAATTAATTGACCAAAATTAATACCTCCAACCTTACTCAAGGTTTCCTGACCTCTTTACTAGTGTCAGGGTAGAGAGGTGGCTTATCTGGGAACAGGGCCCACCTGTGAGCAGCAGGCACTCTGTTGCTATCTCATTTTATACCTATATAATAATTTTTGTTGAGCGATTGTAAATGGTATTACATTTATAATTGTTTCCATGTATTCACTTCTAGAATATAGAAGTACAATTGATTTTTTTTATTGTTACAATTGATTTTTGTGTGTTGATCTTGTGTCAGTGACCTTGCTAAATTCATTTAGTTTGAGGAATATTTTTGTAGCTTCCTTGGGATTTTTCTAAGCAAACCACTAAGGCATCTGCAAACAGAGACAGTTTTAGTTCTTCCTTTCTGACCTGTCTGCCTTTCATTTCCTTTTCTTGCCTTATTGAGCTGGCTAAATCATGGTTGAATAGCAGTGGTGAAAGCAGACATGCTTACCTTATACTGGAAAGCATAAAGTCCTCTATCATTAAGTGGAATGTTAGTTGTACGTTTTTTTTGGTAGATTTTCTTTATTAAATTGAGGAAGTTCTCTGCTATTTCTAGTTTTTTGAGACTTTTTTTTTCATGAACAGGTGTTGAATTTTGTCAAATGCCTTTTCTGCATCAATTGATATATGATCTTGTGATTTATCCTCTTTATTAATATGTTAGATTAAATCGATTTTTTTTCTTTTTTTTTTATTTCAGCATATTATGGAGGTACAGATGTTTAGGTTACGTATGTTGCCCTTGCCCCCCCGCCCCCCTCCCCCCCAAGTCCGAGTTTCAAATATGTCCATCCTTTGGGTGGTGCGCATTGCACTCTTTGTGAAATTGATTGATTTTTGAACGTTGAACAAGCCTTGCATACTGTGAACAACAGTCATTCCAATGTTATCTAATTTTGAAGTTCATTTATAAGGAATAGTGGCTTGGTTATAGGACCCTATTTTGGCAGAGAAAGGAGAAAGGGATAAGAAACGAGCTCTTTCAAATAAGAGCATTTGGCTTGGGCCACCTGACTGAACCTAACCTAATAAGGCTTCTTTCTGTCTTCCATTTTCTCTCTACTATTACCCAAAGGTCTGGAAACTGCTGTCAGCACTCTAGCTGCCCAGTGGCTCATGACTGTAATCCCAACAGTTTGGGAGGCTGAGGTGTGAGGATCACTTGAGCCCAGGAGTTCAAGACCAGCTTGGGCACAGAGCAAGACCCCATCTCTACAAAAACAGAAAAATTAGCCAGGTGTGATGGTGCACACCCATAGTCCCAGCTACTCGGGAGGCTAAGGCAGAAGGATCACTTGAGCCCAGGAGTTTGATGTTGCAGTGAGCTATGAGGATGCCCCTGCACTCTAGCCCAGGCAGCAGACTGAGACCCTGTCTCAAAGTAAGAAAAACAAAACTTTCTCTTAATTTTTAATGTCATCTTTCTTCTCATTTCTCCCATCATCATTCAAAAACTCATTCAGAAGGATGTATTTGCAGGAGTGGAGTTGGGGTGGGAGAGTAGAATGG
>NW_012148319.1:401254-410335 GCF_000956105.1 Propithecus coquereli
CTCGCTCTTGCTCAGGCTGGTTTCGAACTCCTAAGCTCAAACAATTCGCCCGCCTCGGCCTCCCAGAGAGCTAGGATTACAGGTGTGAGCCACCACGCCTGGCCGTGATTCTATTTTAACAATGAGCTGTGTTTGTGTAGCGATGTTTGAGAGCATGAAAAAGGAAGTCAGGAAGAGCCCAGCCATCGCCAGCAGAGTCTGGATTTTGGCAGCTGGGAATGGAGATAGTGTGCAGAATGGGCAAGGATCAAAGACAAGGGCTCAGAGCCACCAAATGACAAGACACCTTCCTAATGGACATAGCTCCTCTGATTCCTCTGGTCTCTTTAATACCTCACAGAGCAGCTGCCACACCACACCACTCTCAGACTTATTAGTTATTCTGTAGGGGGTTAGAGCACAGCGTGAAGGAATCAGGGGTGATTGATTTTATTCCTGCGTGGATCAGGGCATTTTGCGACGCTGAGTGGCCCTATACTGCTCCCTTAGGCTGGTCTACTAGTGCGGGATACTGGTCCCAGGGAGGACCCACCTGGCATCAGCAGATCCACTGGCAAGTTGGAAAAATATAATCTCAGGAGCAATGGTATGTCCCATGTGTCCTTACATACGAAGGACTGTTTTTCTATGCTAGTGATTTTCAAATTATTTTAGCCTTTAAACTTTTTTTTCTCCTCCAACTGAAATCTTACTAGGAAACTCATCAAATAGAAGAGGACCTGTTCTGATTCAGGTTTGGTGGGATTCAGAGACCCATGTAAAGGATGCCCTCATTCCTTTGAACTACCGTGACAAAATTTCCAGGGCTTCAGTAAACAATTTTAAAACCAATGTATTATTAATATGTTTTCTTTAATGATGGTTCGTATCCTTACCTCAGTTTAAAAAGGAAGAAACTGAGGCACAAAGGGGCTAAAGAACTTACATTGCCAAGATCACATCATGAGTTTGTATGAGTCAGGAACTGTGCTTCGCTGATCTGAAAATTGGTTTAAATAAGGCAGGGCTTTATTGTCCTCTCACCTAAAGACATACAGAAGTGGGCAGTATAGGGGTGATGTGGTGATGCTACGAGGTCTTCGTGGGCCCTGGCTCTTCGTAGCTCACGATTCCACAATCTCTAGGATGGATCCTCTTCCCATGTTTATGGTATGATTTCTGGAGCTCCAGCCATGTGATCAGCACTCAGAAGATGTAGAAAGAGAGAGGACCAAAGGGACCTGCCAGTTGAGTCATTCTCCATAAAGGGGGTTTTCTAGAAAGCCTCCATGACTTATACTTACACCTAAGGTATTAAGTAATAAAGAAAATTAATCTGGGCATAATGCCCCCACCTGCTGCCATATATAATAGGATCACTGCCAGCAAGGAAGAAGAAAATTGATATTTGTGGGTAACTAATAGCTTGCCACAAATATAATGCATGTGTAGAGGGTATGCTTCTAAGGGAGCCCATGTCCTGGATTTATCTCATTTGCAAATAATCTGCTTGCTCTCCCCATAAACCCACAAAGTCAATATTTTACTACCCACATGTATGTTTTTTCCTCATTATTTTTTCTATTTGGAAGAGCCTCAAAAAATCCCTTATTAAATTCATGCGTCCTGAATTTCATTTTGGAAAATAAGGTGTTCATAAAATAACCTATTTGTTCAAATTGCTTAACAAGTGTTTGCTCAAACTACTGTATATCTTTTGGATTCTCTTCAGATTGTAACCTGCTCTATGAGGGCAGGTGGGAAGGTGTAGGTTAGCAATATGTGGGGTTTGTGACCAGAAGTGGGAGTTGGCTTATCTGTCAGGGCACACTAATCCCTACCCTTTCGCCCTTTTCCACACGAAGGTCTTTACTAGTTTCTCACTGAGGCGTTACCATTCCCCACCTGCTTCCCTGCCCACCTGATGAGGGTAACGGACACTGCTGGTACACAATGAGCTATCACTGCCCGTGATGTAGAAGACAGAGACTGGACCTGGATTGGAAAGATCTGGACTCAGTTCTGCCTTTGTGAGCATTGGACAAATCACTTGTTTCTCCAGGCTTTCACTTTCCTCTTCAGTAAAACGAGGGGATTAGACTAGATGAGCTCTATGGACACTTCCAAATCACACATTCTGATATTGTTTCTCCTCTTGTTCCCTGTCCTTTGTCCTTGCTCGGGTTGGAACGTGAGGTGCAAATGCTGCCAGTCACTGGACAAAGACTCTTAAAAGTCATCTGCCCACTTTCTCCCACCGGGAAGCATAGTAGTAAAAATTACCCTGTTTCCTGTAAGTTTTACTGAAGATTTGTTTTCCAGACTCTAGAAAGTTCCTAATGTAGGTCTTTAACCAAAACGCCTCCAGTTGGATTTGGTGTCCATTTGCTGTTGCCCTGTTTGATTATATGGTTCTTGTCTGGTTGTTCGTAGGAAAACTTGAGACAAAATCATAATTGCAATGGGATGAAGAACATTTTCCAAAGGAAGAAATGGGATCCAGGCTGGGCGCGGTGGCTCATGCCTGTAATCCTAGCACTCTGGGAGACCGAGGTGGGTGGATCGCTCAAGGTCAGGAGTTCGAGACCAGCCTGAGCAAGAGCGAGACCCTGTCTCTACTAAAAAATAGAAAGAAATGATCTGGACAACTAAAAATACATATATAGAAAAAATTAGCCGGGCATGGTGGCGCATGTCTGTAGTCCCAGCTACTCGGGAGGCTGAGGCAGAAGGATTGCTTGAGCCCAGGAGTTTGAGGTTGCTGTGAGCTAGGCTGAAGCCACGGCACTCACTCTAGCCTGGGCGACAGAGCGAGACTCTGTCTCAAAAAAAAAAAAAAAAAATGGGATCCAGATTGTTCATTGTCTATTCATGAGTTCACTTGTTATCTGATTCAGTCAATCAAGAAAACTGGGTGCCTACTCTGTGCAAGCCACTACACAGAAAATGCCACTATGTGCCAATCCCCATCCCATGTGTGTTACATGCTTATTTAATCTTAATCATATGACATACAAGGGCTGTCAGAAGATATTCAGCCACGTAACTGTTCTCATTGTGTTAACAATGGCTGGATACTTTCCAGACAGCCCTTGTAGGGATTTATCATGGAATTCTATTGTTTTTGTCTGCTCTTTTTTTGACTGGGAAAACTGCAGAGGACCCCTTCCCCAATCCTGATCATTTATTTACCTTATATTTTTTGGCATCTACTATGTGCTAGGCACTGCAGATATAAATGAACAAGACAGGGTGTATCTGACAGGACTGCCAATCTATTAATCACAGTGCCCGCTGACTCTAAAGCACATTCCCCAAGCCCAGCCAATCATGAAAGTTTGTGTCCTTTTCCACAGTGATTGGACCAGCGCTTGGGAGCGTGACCAAAGTAGAACCAGTTAGCGTCTTCATATGCCGTATGATCCGATTCTGGTTGCTGGAAAAGAGAGGCTTTTCTTTATTCATTTGAGCCCTAGATTCAATGTATATGGCACCTGCCCCACTAATATACTTTCCAGTTTAATAAACCAGTATTTCCTTTTAGCTTAAGCTGTTAGGTTGAACCATATGAAAATGCCATTTTTGCAAGTTGAACGTCAGAATTTCATTTGGTTTAACCTAATAGTTTGAATTTCTGCTGTAATTGAATGAGTCTTGACTAATATGGTAATATTGTTATCTTCAACTTTGATGAGGAAAAAGCAGCAAGGATTATTCATTTGCTCAAGGTCGTTCAGCTATTAAATATAGCAAGAACCAAAACCCAGGTGCCTTTAAAGCCCATGTTCTTGATTACTCTGGTACCAGTCCTATAAAGTCGGCTAAGGACTGAATGAAAAAGATTGCTACTCAAGGAGTGGACCACAGGCATTTGCCTGTCAGCAAACTGTTTGCACTGGTAGGTGAGAAGACAGGAAGTACTGCACCAGAATGCAAAATCAACTATGTCACTAAGCATGCTTTTTAGTTCGGCTGACTTTTTTTTTTAAACAGCAAGACTTTCTCAGTTAAGCAAGCAGTGCATTGATTTAGATTCTGATGCAATCTCTATATCTCCTCTTGGACTGAGAGGAAGAAAATCATTTTTTGGATTGGCATTTGGAGGAGCACTGGTACAGAGAACCCTTGTTTTTGCTGCCCAGCTGAAAACCGTCCTCCATTCTCTAGGGACTTCCACAGAAGCCATATCTATGCCATGTGATTCTGACCCACTCTTCTGCAAGTCATAACTGATTGGTTCAGGTCATTTGTTTGAGCCAAGCTGGACCAACCAGATTTTCTTGTCTAAAAATATGTAACCTTGAAAAGAGAAACAAAGGAACCAGGAGATGTTAATAGCTAAACTGCAAAAATACCAGAACAAGCCCAGAAACTCTTGTTTCCATGTCTCTGGAATTGCTGTAGTTCTTGCACTCCTGAGGTGTGGCTTTCTAGTCAACACTTCCTTTATATTTTGTGGGATTACTAATATCCTTTCAAATAAATTCCATTTTTTATCTTAAGCTAGCTAGTGCTGGTTTCAAAAGAGCCTTAACTAATACCATTGAAAGATATAGAGATGACCATATGTCCTTGACTCAGGATTCTGTTTATAATTTCAATTATTTGCTAGCCAATATGAGGTGTTACCCACAATTCTAGGTCACAGTAACAGCTGGAAAAGTTGCTACCTGAACTGGGGGGCCTCCACTGTAAAATGGAAACAAAGACATACATGGTCAACTGCCCCTGGTTATGCAAGACTCTGATAAAGACTGAATATATTAGTTAAAACAAATGAACTTTGTTTAATGGTAGGTAAAGAGAACCCAAACAAATGAATTAACTCATTGCTAACATTAGGAATATTAGCCACTTTGGGGCTACATCCCTGACATCTGCCCATCTAGCTAGCTTTAGAAGAAATATTTGCTCTGGGAAAACAAACATCATTTCAACTAGCCAAACTCAAACAACAGGTTTTTGAATTCAAACTTGCTTTGAAAAAAAATTATGATGGAGACATAACATGAATCCTCTCATTATCAGGCCATTTCTTTTTAGAAGTAATATATAATTTTAAAAAATGTTTGACCATCTCCTAAGATCATCTCACTATTTGAAGTTGCAAGTTCTGATAGAGACAGTCCACTCCAAGTCGGTGAAAGAAACCGCTAGCATGGAGGTGTGAGATGAAAGCTTAGTAGCTGGACGTTGCTGCATGGAGTGACAGCTGAAGGAGAGAAAGGACGCAAGTGCAATGTTCCTGCTGCTCTTACTTTGGGGGAGAAAAAAAACAGTGCTGGAAGGTGTTGGGGGAGGCTTTACAAGCTTAATGCCTCGATCATTTATTTCTGAACCCGGAACAATTGTCTACTGCATGCTCGCCTAGAACCTTTGTGATCTTGGCTCTGAAAAGGTTGATCTATTTTTAAAGGCCACCCAAATGCTATTAAGCTAATTCTTGCATTTCTTTGCTCTTTCTATTTGAAAATAAAAGTGCTGATAGTAATAGATAATCTCTGCCAGTGTAGCCAAGAGGATCACATACAAATGCTCTCTGAATAGAAAACATTTGAACCTGAGATTCAAATATCTATGCTTGTAAATCTTCACATTTAAAATTGCTTCTCAGTCTCTTTTAAAAATCTAATGATTTAGGTGCAGAGTTCTCTTTTCTTAATTGTATTGCTGGCCTTATATTAAGCATAATCTATAAGACTTTCAACATAATATCATTTATTCAGTATTTTTTATTGTACCAAATTTCAGGGCTAATCTAAGTTTAAACTCTTTATTTTAGAAAATCAGTAACAGCAGCTAATTAGCACATCTCATTCTGGATGTATTTGCCAACCAATTTCAGAGACTCATTTGCCTGTTAAGAGATTTTATTGAACACCAGCACGACAGACTCTCCTTTTTTTCTAGTAAACAGCTCATGCTTATTATCTTATTACAGGAATGCCACTGGTTAAATCAGGCTCTGAATATAAATAGCCATATTACTGCCATCAGGCATCAATGTTTATTTAGTGGCTGTGAGTCATGCATACCTCTTTGATCGGGTTTGGAATGAGCCATTGCAGTTTTTGTTCAAAAAGGTTATTTGCAAAGGCTACAGAAGTATCAGTTAGATTAAACATGAAATTAATCAGCATGGAATTTTATCTGCCATTTCTGCCACCAAACACCAGGTGTCAAATGAGGGCTGAATATAATGAAGCTGGGGGCAGCTTAGCAGGGAGGTCAGAAAAGATTCCAAGAGGTCTCCCATGCTGAGTGTGGAAAGACGGAGGGAGGGAGGAAGGAAGGTAGGAAGGTAGGCAAGTGATATTGAAGGCCTGCCGAATCATCCGGAACCACCTGGCAATTTCACATAGCCTATCTCATAGCACAGTATGTGGAATGGGAGTTAGGTGACCTGCGAGCCTGAGCTCTGATCCACCCAGCCCAGTGATCTTTGGAAAACTACTTCATGCACACATGTATGACAAAGCATCCGTATATAACATACGCCAAACTTGCACAAAAACAGGGGAAAGTGCATTTTCCACCTCAGTGTTTCTTTAGACTAAAAATAGCAAAGAAGACAGACCCATGGCAGATGTCATGTGGTTTTTAGTTGGTGAAACCGTGATGGTGGAGAAGTTGTGGCCCTTTAACCGGAGGCCTTACGTAAACGGGGTTCTCTGGGTCATTCGACGTCTAGTGGATACTCCACGTGTCAGGCATGGCGCTGAGACGGGCTGTGAGTAATTACACCATTAGTGCTATGATGATTGCCACTATAGATTCCTGTTGGCCTCGTTCTCAACCCGGCCCTCGGCACCGCTCAGCGATGCCGACACATTCCGCCGGGTGACTCTCCCAGCCACTGTCCACAAAGCCTATTTCCAACATTCCTCACTGTCTCCAGGCTTCTGTCTTCCCAGCCTCCAGTTTTGCTTACTCTTAGTGGATGATCTAACCTTCCCTACAGTGAAAACAGATTTATCTCCATTCACGTTTCTCTCCTTCTCTCATGTTCTCATCCCAGGGAACGTGTTTCCTCTCATAACAGGCGATCAATCTGCCTGCCTGCGACTGGGATCCCACTTCTTCCCGGTGTTCCTTTCCATCCAGAATCTTCAATTATTCCCTCTCAACCGGCACAGTCTTTCCAAGTTAAAATAAAAATCCTCCTTCAGCCGTACCCCTCTTCAGAAATCTTCCTTCGTTGTCAAAGATAAGCTTCCTGAAAGAACTGTCTGGCGTGCTCACTTCCTCTGTTCCCTGGGAGGCGCTGACACCGAGCTTTGGATGCCGGTGGCGTGCTGGGGTGTGCTCTCTGGTGGCGTGCTGGGGTGTGCTCTCAGAGGTAGCGCCGGGGCTGGGGTGAGGGAGGCAGGACTGCCAGAGGGGAAGTGGCAACCTGCAGGAAGTCCTCATTTAATGTTGTTGACAGGTTCTTGGAAACTGCAACTTCAAGCAAAATGACCTCTAGCAGGTCCTTGAATAATGTTGTGTTTAACATTGTTTCATTATCATGTTGATGAGAAAAAATTGGTTTTGTTATAGGTCATTTTGCTTAAAGGTACAGTTTCCAAGAACCTATCAAGGACATTAAGTGAGGACTTACTGTAGATGTAACAGTGGCATCATCCAATTCTAGGAGAGTCTAGAGCTGGGATGGCCTGTAGAGATGACCTGAATTGAAGCAAAGGGGACAGGCCTTTGAAGCCCCACATGAACCAGTCATTGGGTGCACAGGGCAGGCACAGAAACCTGGGCAAGTGAGCTTCCCTTGGGTAAAGAAAGGGTAGTTCCTGCAGAGGGATCCAGCCATGGGCCACCAGCAGGCAGCAGTCCTGGCAGCTGGGGGAATGAGCACTTCAACTCTAAAGGGGGCTTCTGGGCGGCGCGCCCTAGCACAGTCTGTGCAGACAACCTTCTGTAACCTTCTGCAGCCTGGCTTTCCTGCCTCCAAGCTCCAGATGCTGTATTCGCTGCCTGTTGGAGCTTTCTATTTGGACATTACAAAAGAATCAAAACATTAGACATTTAACTCTCATCACCTTCTACCACTCTCCACCTTCCTTAGGGTTCTCTGTCTCCGTAGACGGGAGATAGGCAGTAACTTGGTGGAGAAAGTCTCCCTCCTTTCTCTCTTTTGTGGATTACTTCAGGGTATATTTGTTCTTTGTAGCCCTTCTGAAGAGTCTTGTGTGCTGAACAAACATACCCACTGAGCGGCCCCTGCCTCCCGTTGCGCCCTGTAAAGCAGTAGCCAGGGTGGTAGTGCGGCACGCTGCGTTTTTCCGCTGCTTTTCTTGCTCACTTCCCTTTTTTCTCTCATTCTCACTGCCTTGGGCTCATACCTACGAAATAAATTCTTAGCACCTAAACTCCTACCTCAGGCTTAGCTTTCTAGAAGACCTGGAAGAAGATACCACCTTTCCCTTATCCCCTACTTCCAATGAACTACTTCTACCCAGACATATCAATTCTAACTTCTAAAGACCTCTTGAATCTATCCTTTTCTCAACATCTGCATCGCCACCACCCTCATCTGAGTACTGTCGTGTTCACTTGGACCACATCAGCCTCCTAACTGGCCTTGCTACAGCTAGGCTCACTCCCCAACAAGCTATTTGCCATTCTGTAGCCTGACCTGTAGTAAGAACTTAATAAATATTCATTGCAAGAGTAAATGAGTAGATGAATAGGTATATGAAGGGTACTATGGTGTAATTGGACTACTTTATGAAACATCGAAGTGCTAAGATAAGAATTTTTCCTAGATGGTGGTAACCCACATAATACCTTCTCTTTTCTTCTTCATTGTTCCTGTAAAATTTCAACAGGTTCTTAGGGGGTCTAAATAAGCAGTACGTGTAAAACATTAGAGCCATGCTGGGTATGTATGAAGCACAAAATTGTTTTTAGCGATCTTCATCATTAGTATTATTCTTCCATGGGTTTTTTTCTTCTATTTCCTTACCCCCATCTCTTAAGAGTCAAAATAATTTAAAAATATCTAATTAAAAGTGAATAAATTTCATTTTCTATAACTAGCACTCCTAGGAAACAAAATACAATAGAATTTAAGTAGTTGTCAGCCTAAATATTAGCACTGTTGAA
>NW_012148319.1:410385-415526 GCF_000956105.1 Propithecus coquereli
AAAAAAAAAAAAAAAAAAATGGGATCCAGATTGTTCATTGTCTATTCATGAGTTCACTTGTTATCTGATTCAGTCAATCAAGAAAACTGGGTGCCTACTCTGTGCAAGCCACTACACAGAAAATGCCACTATGTGCCAATCCCCATCCCATGTGTGTTACATGCTTATTTAATCTTAATCATATGACATACAAGGGCTGTCAGAAGATATTCAGCCACGTAACTGTTCTCATTGTGTTAACAATGGCTGGATACTTTCCAGACAGCCCTTGTAGGGATTTATCATGGAATTCTATTGTTTTTGTCTGCTCTTTTTTTGACTGGGAAAACTGCAGAGGACCCCTTCCCCAATCCTGATCATTTATTTACCTTATATTTTTTGGCATCTACTATGTGCTAGGCACTGCAGATATAAATGAACAAGACAGGGTGTATCTGACAGGACTGCCAATCTATTAATCACAGTGCCCGCTGACTCTAAAGCACATTCCCCAAGCCCAGCCAATCATGAAAGTTTGTGTCCTTTTCCACAGTGATTGGACCAGCGCTTGGGAGCGTGACCAAAGTAGAACCAGTTAGCGTCTTCATATGCCGTATGATCCGATTCTGGTTGCTGGAAAAGAGAGGCTTTTCTTTATTCATTTGAGCCCTAGATTCAATGTATATGGCACCTGCCCCACTAATATACTTTCCAGTTTAATAAACCAGTATTTCCTTTTAGCTTAAGCTGTTAGGTTGAACCATATGAAAATGCCATTTTTGCAAGTTGAACGTCAGAATTTCATTTGGTTTAACCTAATAGTTTGAATTTCTGCTGTAATTGAATGAGTCTTGACTAATATGGTAATATTGTTATCTTCAACTTTGATGAGGAAAAAGCAGCAAGGATTATTCATTTGCTCAAGGTCGTTCAGCTATTAAATATAGCAAGAACCAAAACCCAGGTGCCTTTAAAGCCCATGTTCTTGATTACTCTGGTACCAGTCCTATAAAGTCGGCTAAGGACTGAATGAAAAAGATTGCTACTCAAGGAGTGGACCACAGGCATTTGCCTGTCAGCAAACTGTTTGCACTGGTAGGTGAGAAGACAGGAAGTACTGCACCAGAATGCAAAATCAACTATGTCACTAAGCATGCTTTTTAGTTCGGCTGACTTTTTTTTTTAAACAGCAAGACTTTCTCAGTTAAGCAAGCAGTGCATTGATTTAGATTCTGATGCAATCTCTATATCTCCTCTTGGACTGAGAGGAAGAAAATCATTTTTTGGATTGGCATTTGGAGGAGCACTGGTACAGAGAACCCTTGTTTTTGCTGCCCAGCTGAAAACCGTCCTCCATTCTCTAGGGACTTCCACAGAAGCCATATCTATGCCATGTGATTCTGACCCACTCTTCTGCAAGTCATAACTGATTGGTTCAGGTCATTTGTTTGAGCCAAGCTGGACCAACCAGATTTTCTTGTCTAAAAATATGTAACCTTGAAAAGAGAAACAAAGGAACCAGGAGATGTTAATAGCTAAACTGCAAAAATACCAGAACAAGCCCAGAAACTCTTGTTTCCATGTCTCTGGAATTGCTGTAGTTCTTGCACTCCTGAGGTGTGGCTTTCTAGTCAACACTTCCTTTATATTTTGTGGGATTACTAATATCCTTTCAAATAAATTCCATTTTTTATCTTAAGCTAGCTAGTGCTGGTTTCAAAAGAGCCTTAACTAATACCATTGAAAGATATAGAGATGACCATATGTCCTTGACTCAGGATTCTGTTTATAATTTCAATTATTTGCTAGCCAATATGAGGTGTTACCCACAATTCTAGGTCACAGTAACAGCTGGAAAAGTTGCTACCTGAACTGGGGGGCCTCCACTGTAAAATGGAAACAAAGACATACATGGTCAACTGCCCCTGGTTATGCAAGACTCTGATAAAGACTGAATATATTAGTTAAAACAAATGAACTTTGTTTAATGGTAGGTAAAGAGAACCCAAACAAATGAATTAACTCATTGCTAACATTAGGAATATTAGCCACTTTGGGGCTACATCCCTGACATCTGCCCATCTAGCTAGCTTTAGAAGAAATATTTGCTCTGGGAAAACAAACATCATTTCAACTAGCCAAACTCAAACAACAGGTTTTTGAATTCAAACTTGCTTTGAAAAAAAATTATGATGGAGACATAACATGAATCCTCTCATTATCAGGCCATTTCTTTTTAGAAGTAATATATAATTTTAAAAAATGTTTGACCATCTCCTAAGATCATCTCACTATTTGAAGTTGCAAGTTCTGATAGAGACAGTCCACTCCAAGTCGGTGAAAGAAACCGCTAGCATGGAGGTGTGAGATGAAAGCTTAGTAGCTGGACGTTGCTGCATGGAGTGACAGCTGAAGGAGAGAAAGGACGCAAGTGCAATGTTCCTGCTGCTCTTACTTTGGGGGAGAAAAAAAACAGTGCTGGAAGGTGTTGGGGGAGGCTTTACAAGCTTAATGCCTCGATCATTTATTTCTGAACCCGGAACAATTGTCTACTGCATGCTCGCCTAGAACCTTTGTGATCTTGGCTCTGAAAAGGTTGATCTATTTTTAAAGGCCACCCAAATGCTATTAAGCTAATTCTTGCATTTCTTTGCTCTTTCTATTTGAAAATAAAAGTGCTGATAGTAATAGATAATCTCTGCCAGTGTAGCCAAGAGGATCACATACAAATGCTCTCTGAATAGAAAACATTTGAACCTGAGATTCAAATATCTATGCTTGTAAATCTTCACATTTAAAATTGCTTCTCAGTCTCTTTTAAAAATCTAATGATTTAGGTGCAGAGTTCTCTTTTCTTAATTGTATTGCTGGCCTTATATTAAGCATAATCTATAAGACTTTCAACATAATATCATTTATTCAGTATTTTTTATTGTACCAAATTTCAGGGCTAATCTAAGTTTAAACTCTTTATTTTAGAAAATCAGTAACAGCAGCTAATTAGCACATCTCATTCTGGATGTATTTGCCAACCAATTTCAGAGACTCATTTGCCTGTTAAGAGATTTTATTGAACACCAGCACGACAGACTCTCCTTTTTTTCTAGTAAACAGCTCATGCTTATTATCTTATTACAGGAATGCCACTGGTTAAATCAGGCTCTGAATATAAATAGCCATATTACTGCCATCAGGCATCAATGTTTATTTAGTGGCTGTGAGTCATGCATACCTCTTTGATCGGGTTTGGAATGAGCCATTGCAGTTTTTGTTCAAAAAGGTTATTTGCAAAGGCTACAGAAGTATCAGTTAGATTAAACATGAAATTAATCAGCATGGAATTTTATCTGCCATTTCTGCCACCAAACACCAGGTGTCAAATGAGGGCTGAATATAATGAAGCTGGGGGCAGCTTAGCAGGGAGGTCAGAAAAGATTCCAAGAGGTCTCCCATGCTGAGTGTGGAAAGACGGAGGGAGGGAGGAAGGAAGGTAGGAAGGTAGGCAAGTGATATTGAAGGCCTGCCGAATCATCCGGAACCACCTGGCAATTTCACATAGCCTATCTCATAGCACAGTATGTGGAATGGGAGTTAGGTGACCTGCGAGCCTGAGCTCTGATCCACCCAGCCCAGTGATCTTTGGAAAACTACTTCATGCACACATGTATGACAAAGCATCCGTATATAACATACGCCAAACTTGCACAAAAACAGGGGAAAGTGCATTTTCCACCTCAGTGTTTCTTTAGACTAAAAATAGCAAAGAAGACAGACCCATGGCAGATGTCATGTGGTTTTTAGTTGGTGAAACCGTGATGGTGGAGAAGTTGTGGCCCTTTAACCGGAGGCCTTACGTAAACGGGGTTCTCTGGGTCATTCGACGTCTAGTGGATACTCCACGTGTCAGGCATGGCGCTGAGACGGGCTGTGAGTAATTACACCATTAGTGCTATGATGATTGCCACTATAGATTCCTGTTGGCCTCGTTCTCAACCCGGCCCTCGGCACCGCTCAGCGATGCCGACACATTCCGCCGGGTGACTCTCCCAGCCACTGTCCACAAAGCCTATTTCCAACATTCCTCACTGTCTCCAGGCTTCTGTCTTCCCAGCCTCCAGTTTTGCTTACTCTTAGTGGATGATCTAACCTTCCCTACAGTGAAAACAGATTTATCTCCATTCACGTTTCTCTCCTTCTCTCATGTTCTCATCCCAGGGAACGTGTTTCCTCTCATAACAGGCGATCAATCTGCCTGCCTGCGACTGGGATCCCACTTCTTCCCGGTGTTCCTTTCCATCCAGAATCTTCAATTATTCCCTCTCAACCGGCACAGTCTTTCCAAGTTAAAATAAAAATCCTCCTTCAGCCGTACCCCTCTTCAGAAATCTTCCTTCGTTGTCAAAGATAAGCTTCCTGAAAGAACTGTCTGGCGTGCTCACTTCCTCTGTTCCCTGGGAGGCGCTGACACCGAGCTTTGGATGCCGGTGGCGTGCTGGGGTGTGCTCTCTGGTGGCGTGCTGGGGTGTGCTCTCAGAGGTAGCGCCGGGGCTGGGGTGAGGGAGGCAGGACTGCCAGAGGGGAAGTGGCAACCTGCAGGAAGTCCTCATTTAATGTTGTTGACAGGTTCTTGGAAACTGCAACTTCAAGCAAAATGACCTCTAGCAGGTCCTTGAATAATGTTGTGTTTAACATTGTTTCATTATCATGTTGATGAGAAAAAATTGGTTTTGTTATAGGTCATTTTGCTTAAAGGTACAGTTTCCAAGAACCTATCAAGGACATTAAGTGAGGACTTACTGTAGATGTAACAGTGGCATCATCCAATTCTAGGAGAGTCTAGAGCTGGGATGGCCTGTAGAGATGACCTGAATTGAAGCAAAGGGGACAGGCCTTTGAAGCCCCACATGAACCAGTCATTGGGTGCACAGGGCAGGCACAGAAACCTGGGCAAGTGAGCTTCCCTTGGGTAAAGAAAGGGTAGTTCCTGCAGAGGGATCCAGCCATGGGCCACCAGCAGGCAGCAGTCCTGGCAGCTGGGGGAATGAGCACTTCAACTCTAAAGGGGGCTTCTGGGCGGCGCGCCCTAGCACAGTCTGTGCAGACAACCTTCTGTAACCTTCTGCAGCCTGGCTTTCCTGCCTCCAAGCTCCAGATGCTGTATT
>NW_012148319.1:416881-423962 GCF_000956105.1 Propithecus coquereli
TAAATCTAAGGAGTTATTTGATTATAGTTTGATTGATGAGATGGACGGGCCAAATTTCCTTAAATAATTTGTCACATTTACATCTTAATTTATAATGTTCTTTTGAACATTTTAGACTTCATTTTAAAATTAAATATATTTCATTTCTTAAAGCACTTCTGCCTAATCTACCTACCGAAAACTTCCCACTTTAAGAAATCTAATTAAATTAATGAATGTGGTCCATCTCCAGTTAATCATATGCATTTCACTTTTATTTACAAACTTTGTATAATTCTCTTTCAACTTAAAATCCAAGTCTAGAATTACTCAGTTATACATTTTAAGTTCGATTCAAAGGCCAAATCTATAAAATTCTCTGAAATCTCTTAAACGCTCCAAAAACTTCCAGTATAAAATATACACAGATCATTCCTTAACGTATGAAAAGAGCTATTAATAGCATGATTTGGTTTAGTTCAGCATCTCCATATTTACTTCTAAATATTCAAAAGTTCACAGATAGCTTTTGCCATCTCAAGCAAGTTGGGGTTGCTTTCTGCCAGGGGTTTTGGCTGAGGTACAGTTTTAAGGTTTGAATGCTTTGCATGGTCTGTGCACTGAAAAAGATGCTGAGCACCTTTTTAATAGTTACAGTGATAACAAGGGACTCCTTGTTCATGCCCTACAAACAGGCCTATTTTCACAGCTGACCTTCTGCTTTCAAATCAGACCCTTATCCAATTCTTTCTTCTAATTCGAGCCTGCAGCTCTAGCTAGTTTACCTCATGATTGGAGTTAATTAATCCATTTACCACTGGTTGATTTGGAATTTTTTTCCATTTTCATGTTTGAATATTGGCCACAATTCTAGAGATATTTGTACCATCAGGTACATTCTTGTCATTTGTGAGAAGGGAAAAGGGAAAGATATATTGAGCATAATTTGGTTGCTGTACACATGTTGTTATACATGCATATATATTATTTTATTTAATTTTCTCACAGTTGTATAAAGTAGGAATAATTATGTACATTTGGCAGATGAGGAATCAGGCTCAGAAAGTTAAGTAGCAATGAAATGCAGAGCCTGGATACTAAGCCTAGTTTTGCGTCTACACCCCACAGTCCGTGCTCTATGCGGAACTTCATGTAAGAGCTGGGAGATTTTTAGCTGGAAAACAAGCCTGGCCATGTGTGTGGAAGACTCTTGGGATTGTTTTTTTGAAAACTTATTTTTCCCTCTGTCTTTTTGCGACAAAGCAAAGTCACGAGCAGTTTGGGGTAATGGCTATGAGTTGGACATCTGACATGTTCACTTCCCTCCTGTGAGGTATCACACACTAGTGGGCCAACTGGTGACCTTGGAGACAGAGACCTAAGGGCTTGAGGGCAGGAGGGCTCAGTTCTTTAAGGCAGGGTCTTGCCTGAGGTTGCCTTTGCATGCCCGGGGCTTTCCTGGGACCCAGTCAGTAATTCTCAAGCTCCACACAAATTATCCAAAAGGTCACATCCAGCAGGCCCCACTGTTGGCTAGAGGCGTGCCCAGGTGATGCCTCGTCTTTCTTTTTTCTCCAACTTTTTATTTTGAAATAATTTCAAACTTACAGAAAAGTTGTAAGAATAGTTGGAAAAAACCCCACATACTCTTCACCAAGATTCGACAATTGTTAATATTTGGCCCTGTTTGCTTTATCGTTCTCTGAACTGTTGGAGAGTGTGTTGCACACATCACGCCTCTTTACCCCAAAGCACTTCAGTGTGTGTTGCCTGAGAACCAGGGTGTTCACTCACACAACCACAGCATAGGTATTAAATCAGGACACTGTGACAGTGACACAAAACTATTGTCTCATCTCCAGACTTTATTCAATTGTCACCAATTATGTTCTTTTTAGCAATTTTGCTTTTCAGATTCAGAATCCAATGCGGAATTAAGCATACATTTACTTATATGGCTTCCGAATTTGCATAATCTAGAATGATTCCTGAGCTTCCTCTGCCTTTCATGTCATTGACGTTTTTTTTTTTTTGAAGAGTACAGACCCTTTATTTTCCAGAATAGCTCTCAATTTGGGTTTTTCTGACATTTCCTCATGATAGATTCATTTTTGGCAGGAATCCTACACAAGTGATATTCTTTCCTTCTCACTACATCCTTTCAGGAGACACTAGATGTCAGTTTGGTCCATTATTGACTTTAACTTCAGTTACTTGGTTAATGTAGTGTCTGCCAGATTTCTCCATAGTTAACTACTTTTCCCTTTGTAATTAATAAATAATTTGTGGTGAGATGTTTTGAGACTTTGTAAATAAAACTGTTCCTCATCAAACTTTTAACCATTAGTTCTATCATTCATTTATGATTCTTGCCTAAATCAATGATTACTGTGATGGTTATAAAATGTTGATTTTCTAACACCATCATCTTTTCTACTTTTATTAGTTGGCATTCTGTTGTAAGGAAGCACTTATCTGTATCATTCATTAATTAATTATTGGCGTTAACTCATGGATTCTTATTTTTATTCAATTGGCTATTATCTATTACTGTAATTCTTAATTTTGATGCTCAAATTGTCTCAGATTTGACCAGTGGAAGCATCTTCAAACTGGTTTTTTCAACATGTCTCCATCATTTTTTGAGCACTTGCATCCTTTCTGACACAATATAGTCCAGACTTATCTTGTACTTTCTCTGGCCACGTCCTGGAATCAATCATTTCTCCAGGAAACCCTGGATCCTTTGGTAGGAAATGTATTTAGAAACTAAGATTTGGGTGCTAGGTATCCTTACTGCTACTGGAGTATAAAAACTTCTAGGCATTTTCAGAACACAGGACTAAGAAACACACACATATCTATTTCTATATCTCAATATATTAAAAAACATAAACTTATACTATATCCAATCTCAATCCAACAACACAGGATTCTTCCCAGCTTACCCCCTCCATATTTGTATCTCCCTTCTTTAACAGTGAGAAACTTTGTTCCCAACATCCTCTAAATATTCATCTGCTCAATCCTTCAGCCCTAGAAAATAATTGCAGAGTTATTCATTCACACCACTGCAAAAAATGTACATACTAAAGTAGAATTCAATATTTGTTTGTAGTTCTTTTTGTCTTTGGATCAAGGTTACATACGCAAAATATTATGTTCAAAAGTTATTTGGAAGCCAAGTGCAGTGGCACACACCTGTAGTCCCAGCTACTCCCGATGCTGAGGTGGAAGGATTGTTTGAGCTCAGGAGTTTGAGGCCAGCCTGGACAACATAGTGAGAGCCTGTCTCTAAAAAAAAAAAAAGTTATTTAAGTTTTTTTTCCCCCTTCAGTGTTCTTATGTTATTCATTTGAGAATATAATAAGATTCATTTTTTTCTGTTTGTACTCTATTTTAGGTTTCTCATCCACCTCCATTTTTGTTGGTTTAATTATGTTTTTGAGTAAATAAAACTGAGTAAATAAAACAGTAACATGCTTCCAAAAGCGAAAATAATACCAAAAAGTATATTCCGAGATTTCTCACTCTGTCCTCTATCCCTTACACCTGTTTTTTACCTATGCCCTGTGGATAACCAAAGTTAGTTTCTCATTTATTATTCCTGTTTCTTTTTGCAAAAATAAGTAGATACATGTGTATTTTCTTATTTAACCTCTATTTTCTTACACAAAAGATATCATACCATCTATACTCTTTGCACTTCACTTTTTAGCTTAAATTTTAGCTTGGAATGATATTCTGTAAATCATTCCGTATCATCTCCTAGAGATCTTTCTCATTCTTTTTTACAGCTATGTAGTGCTCCCTTGAATGGATGTGCCACAGTTTATTCAATTATTCTTCTAGGTATAGAATTTATGTTGCTCCCAAATTTTGCAATCACAAATATTGCTACTATGAATAACTGCTGATGTGTCTTTTTTATAATGGTAGAGGTATAGTTTAAAGGTAAAGCCATAAAAGTGGGATTGCTGATCAAAAGGTAAATGTGTGTAGTTAGATATTGCAAATTCTCTGCTATCAGTGTTGTGCCATGTTTGCATTTCTACCAGGAATGTAAGAGGTAGAATATTCCCCTATAGCCTTGCCAGCAGAATGTTTTGTCAAAGTTTTTAATTCTTGACAACTTTTTGGTAGGGAAAAAAAAAGCTATTTTAGTATTGTTTTAATTTGTATTTCTCTTATTATTTTGGATTTCAACACATTTCTACACGTTTATAAATTGTTTTTATGTCTTTTCCATAAATTATCTGTTTATGTCTCTTACCATCAGATTTTTCATCATTTATTCCTGTTCTTAGAGTTCTACGTATATTGGGTGTATTACGTTAATAGCCCTAATATATGAAGATCTCTCTGTCTCTACCACTGTCCTCATCTCTATCTTTATCTTTGTCTCTTTTTACAAAGGGACACAAATTCTCCCTCTCTCTTACTTTTTTGGGCACATTTTTATAGTAACATTGTTGTAGAGACTCTTAATGACTAGGGTCTTTGCCTGGATAATTATTGGTAAACAGAGACCTTTGAAAGATGCTAGAAAATCATATTCACCTTTGACCTTGGGGATTTTGCTAAGCAATATATTGCTTGTCCAGCAGACAGTTAAAGGATCATTATCCTTTAATCCACTGGAAAGAAAGGAATATTTTGAAACCAAAGCATCACTGGAACACAGACCAGAAAACCCTTTAGGGGGCGGGCAGTGACCCGTAGAAGAGCCTGCATTGTCTACCGCAGTTTGCCTCCTCTGTCTACATCCTCAGGCTGAGTCGGAGGGCTCAGCTTGGAGGACTGGAAGAAGTGAGGCCACATGATTCCAGGCCAACGTCAGCAGCTGGGACCCCTGTGTGTGTGCATTAGGTGAGAGATGGTTAAGTCATACAACCAAAGAATTTGAGACTTACAGGAGAGCTTACGGATTACCTGCACTTAGAACCAATCCAGCCTCCTCAGTTTACAGGCAGGAAGAAGAGGCTCAGAGAGGTAGCAGCTTGCCCAGAGTCACAAACTGAGTTATACTGAGAACTACATAAGCCTTAGAACTAATTCTTAAATATTAATACATAAAACTAACAAACCATTTCAAAAATAATCCGTGTTGGAATATCTATATTTAGATGAGTTTTATATTTTACAGTTGTCATTCTGGTGAGCTATACACTCAATTCTAGGAACTGCCATAGCCAGAACTTTACTGAAATTCTCTTATCAGAGGGAAGCTGAAAACATGTTTTGGCTGGTCTGCATACTCATTCATTCGTTTTAGTAATACTGACACATTTTTCTGATTTTTCTTTTTTGTTCTTTTAGACTTAAGTCAGGCACATACTCTTCTATTAGCATAGAGTTTTTTGTTTTGTTTTTAAATAGATCTCAGTATAAATAATTATGTTTGTTTTCTTTAGTTACATTCTAAAGATACACCCGAATTAACTTAATTGGACTCCTGTGTTTCCTAAGTCTTCTAGATAACCCATTTCTACCTAGATTAATCCAATCTATTATGTTAGTATTTCCCAAACTGATAATCACCTGGAGTGCTCGTTAGGCATACATATTCAAACCCACCCCAGACTTCCCGAATCAGAATCTCTACATGATTGAAAATGCACAATTTTAACAATTTAACATGAATGTAAATTTTGGAAAATGATGATTCTATGTTAGTTCTGGGAGTCTAACTCTCTGCTGGCAGCTTTAGCCCAAATCCTCTTACATGTGGATTATCCCCAGGCTCTGAGGGCAATGCCAATAAAACTTTTTGGTGTATGGCAGAATCATTGGAATAAATGTATAGTTTCCTAACACAGGCAATTCCTTACCACGGTGGTGGCTACTTTGAGCAGGAGAGAGCTCCTGAGAATGATCGGGTTTGTGTATGCCAAATCAGTTACAGTACTTTAGAGTGACAGCAATTATTCAGGAAATGAGGGAGGCAATGGGAGTTGCCTCTCAACACTGCCATTGCAGAGTTAGATGACCAAGGCAGTCATTCCTCAGTCATCAAGACCTGTTGATCAGAGCACTTGACCAAGCATTAATACCAGGGCTGATTGATTCTATGACACCAACAACACAGGTGCTGTTCTGGACAAACTGACATCTCAGTTTGGGCTACTGCCTTCCATGACTACCAGTAGGCCTGTTTTGTTTCAGCCTCTCATGAATTCACCCTTTTGATTTCTATCTTTTATCTTTGAACACCTTGCTTTTCCTTCTTTAACACTTAAAATTTAATAAATGAATGGGAAGTCTAGAATGATTACACTGTGGGGTGGGGAAGCAGGATGGAACACTACTAGGAAAAATAAATACTCAACCAAGTTGTCAAGGCTATAAAAATGCTTAAGTAACACTTCCTGCTCTACAGGAACGTAGGTCCGCTTGGGGGAATAAAACAAATAAATTACCATTAAAACTTGGCAATGAGAATAGCCAAGGAAAGGCAGGTACAAAGAGAGCATTTGTGTTGCAGTAATTACAACAGTTGGTACTGGTGTAGGAATAGATAGGTTAATGAAATGGAATAGTGAGCATAAAAATAGACCCAAGTATACAAAAATAATATTCAATAAGTTTTATTTCATATTGGTAGGGAAAATAAAGATTACTCAATAAAGTATTTTAAGACAACTGTCTAGACTTTTGGAAAATAAATTAAGCTGAATCCCTACCTCACTCCTCATACCAAATTAATTCCAAATGAATTTAAATGTAAAAAATTAAACCATAAGTATATTAGAGAAAACAGAGGTAAGAGGCTTTCTAATCTTCAGTACACAGGCTTTTCCAAGCATGAAACAAAATAATCTAGCAGTCTTTCTAAAAATGTGATTTTTAATACTTAAAAATCTAAAACATATCATAAACCAAGTCAAAGACCAACAGAAATGGGAAAAATATTTGGATCACATATGACAGATAAATGGCTGATATTCATAATATTCAAAGAGCTCTTAACAAGTTAATAGAAAGAAGAAGAACTCAATAGAAGGATAAAAGAGGCATGAATTGGGCATTCATAATAGAAGAAATACAAATGGCCAATAGGCAAATAAAAATACTTTTCAACAATTAAATGTAAATTAAAGCA
>NW_012148319.1:424012-441837 GCF_000956105.1 Propithecus coquereli
CACTGTCATTCTTTCACGAATATACTTTGACGTTTCCCAGAGGCACATGGCGTGTGGTTATGGCAAGGGATTGAAGGCAGAAGCAGAAAAGAGAAAATTAAACCTGTTTTTTTAACCAATTTGATTAGAAATGAGATTTTAGTGAGATATTTTGCCTATTTGATTGGAAAATATATTTTTACTTGATAAAGTGTCTAGTGAGATTCACTGTAAATGGAGTATAAATTGGTATATATTTTCAGGAACAACTTGCCAACATTTGTTTAAAATGAAAATGTGGATTCTGATTCAGAAATTCTGGGGTAAAATTACAAGCTTACTCAAATAACTGTACAAAGGTGCACATACAAGGTTATTCATTGAAGCACTAGCTATGTGAAAGACTGGCAACAATCAATAAGTATAAATAAATTATAGTGTATCCCTACAATGGGATAGAATAAAAGGCCTCTGATCTGTTGAGAATTGCAATGAGTAGTTGCTTCAATGAAAATTTTGTTAAAATGGGAAATCATAAAAATGATACAATTTAAATGTAATATTTTGACCTAAATTATCTAAAAGTAGAATTATTCATCAATCCTTCCATGCTAAGACAAGGCTCTTCTTTGAGTAAGGGTTTGCTGACTAGAGTTCTACTCACCTTTCTTGCTTAAGCCACACCTGTCTCTTCTCACTTTCTCAATCTTGTCTCTTACTTTTTTCCAACTTGCTTACACTGGCCTCTGTTGTTCCAGCTTGCTAAACTTTCCTACTTCATGGCCTTCTCACTAATTATCCTCTCTTCTTCTCTTCTCCTGCCTCTTTGCATGGGTGGCTGGTTCTCATGCCTTTCAATGTCACTTCCTCATAGACACCTTTCAGAGACATCCCTCACTGCCCTGTGTGAGGTTACAGTGAAAAGACAATTGTCTATGAACCAGGGAGTTGGCCCTTATCAGATACCAAATCTGCTGGTGCCATGATCTTGGACTTCCTTGTCACCAGAACTGTGACAAATAAATTTCTGTTGTTTATAAGCCATCAGTCTATGGTGTTTTGTTGTAGCAGCCTGAATGGACTAAGACACTGAGCAATTACAAAATCTTAGGTTAACTCTAGTGTTGGCCTGATCTGCAGAGAGAGCATAAGCCACAGTGCAGAGCTGTCTCCCTGGAGGCAAAGTGGCCATTTGCATATTAGTCCTATGCTGAGGGCTGCCTTCAGGTGAGGTTGCTCTTGTGGGGGCGATTCTCTGGAGAAAAGGAGCAGCTGGGAGCCTTAGCCTCCATACTCACGGCAGCTGCCCAGTAGAGCTTTTTTAGAGGGCACACAATACTCCATGACTGGGGCCAGAAAGATTGTTGTGCCAGTGGTTTAAGCTAATGAGGGTCCACTTGTGGAGGGACGGTTTGTGCTATGGTCTGAATGTTGGTCTTCCCCTCAAATTCCTATGTTGGCACTTAATACCCAACGTGATAGTATTAGGGGGTGGAGTGTTTGTGAAGTGATTAAGTCATGAGGGCTCCATCCTCACAAATGGGATTAGTGTCCTTATAAAAGAGGCTCTTGGGAGCTCCTTTGCCCCTTCCGCCATGTGAAGGCGCCAATTTTGAAGCCCTCATCAGACACCGAATCTGCCAATGCCTTGGTATTGGACTTTGCAGCTTCCAGAACTGTGAGCAATGAATTTCTGTGTTTATAAATTACCCAGCCTAACGTTTTTTTATAATAGCCTGAATGAACTAAGACAGGGAGGGTTAATCCCACCCAACCAAAATTACTGAGAAATGTGTAAGAATGGGGAATGGGGAGAAAGTGTTGCGATCAGGCACCTGAAAAATGTTCCTACACCTCCTACCCTTAATTACTTGTTACTATATCACCCTGTTTATTTCCTTCAGAGAACTTGCCATAATATGTAATTCTCATTTATTTATTATCTGTCTGACTACTAGGATGTAAATTCCATGAAAATAGGAACCTTATTTCTTTTGCTCACTGCTATAGCCTAAGAACTTACTGGTATGTCTGGTACCTGGTATGAACCCAGTAAATATTGATTGCATTCCAGAGAAGACTCTAAATGTGCAGAGGCATGGAGATAAGAAGGAAAATAAAATAGGTAAAGAGGAGAATTCTAGACCTGTGGTTATCAAACTGTGGTCCCTGGACCAGTAGCATCAACTTCGCCTGGGAACTAGTTAGAAATGCAAAGTCTCAGGCCCCACTCCAGCCCTAGTGAGTCAGCAATTCCAGGGATGGGCCTAGCAATCTTCCTTTAACAGGCCTACTGGGTGATTTTGATGCCCAGCTGAGTTTGAGAACCATTGCTCTAGACCAATTTGACTAAAATGGGATTCATGCAAGGTAGACAGTGGTAGATAAAGTGATAAGGGAAATTCAGAACCACATTATTGTGGTAGTGCAATATGTTAAAATTTTAATGTGATTACCCTATGTGGTGGTGGCTTATTTTTAATTCTCTGAAACACAACCATGAAAAGGAAGAAAATGCAATTTGTCTGCCTCTTTTATTGGAAGAGCCATTGGTTCTTTGGAATCTGGACACCCATGCTGATGGTTGGGAGATAGGAGTGGGTGAGTTAATGGTGTTTTGATTTTTCAGGCCAGGAGGGAATGTGCCCCCCTAAGGATACACCTGCTGACTCCCAACCTCACCCTCATCCACAACTAGCTCCTTGCCCTGTGCACACACAGTTTTTACAAATAAACTTAATTCCTAAAGCATAGTTTTAGATTATATAGAAAAACTGCAAAGACAGCACAGAGAGTTCCCATAACCCTGCACCCAGCTTCTCCCGTTATTAATATCTTACATTAGTATGGTTCATTTGTCACACTTAATAATATTAATACATTATTATTAGCTAAAGTCCATTCTTCATTTAGATTTCCTTAGTGTTTATCTAATGTTCTTTTTTCTGTTCCAAGATCCACACCCAGGATATCATCTTACTTTCAGTTGTCATGTCTCCTTAGGCTTCTTTTGGCTGTGACGATTTTTCAGACTTTTCTTATTTTTGATGACCTTGACAGTTTTGAGGAGTACTGATTGGATATTTTGTAGAATATCTATCCACTTGGATCTTCTCAATGTTTTCCTTATGATCAGACTGTCATTGTGGTTTGGGGAGGTAGACCACAAATCGTAGCTGTCGTTTTCATCATATATCAGGGCACATGCTATCAACATGATTTATCACTGTTGCTGTGGACCCTGACCCGGAACCTAAGCTAGGCTAGCCATGGAAGGAGGACGGATTTGTGAAATGTTACATAGGGATTTCAGAACTTGACATTTACTTAGATTTGGGGAGGGTGGTTGGAGTAAAAGGAAAAAGAGAGAGAAGACCCAAAATATTTGCCAAGGTTTCTAACATGGGTGACTGGGCACATGGCTAGTATATGACAAATACAGCTGAGGTGCCAGTGATGCGTTCAGGTAGAGAAACCTAGTCTGCAGTTGACCTTCTCCCTTTGGAGCTGGGGAAGCCTCAGGGCAAGCAGGGTTCCATGGCTGAGGCTCTCACTGCCCTGGAATACAGGGGTAGAGAGATGTGATTGACACACACTCCCTGCTGACCGCACCTGCCCTCAAAGCATTCAGGAGAGTTCCTCCCAGAATGATTTGTACAGTCACCTGGAGGTGACAGCGTTTTAGGACCTTGTGCTCCGAGTTTGGGGTATGGTGGGAGGACTAGGGGCATTCCTCAGTATTCTCCTAGCTACTTATTAATAGTTATTTGGAAAAGCAGTGGATGCTTGAAGTCAGAACTGTGGCTGAAATCTTCCCAGATAAAGGACACCCATTTCTTAAGATGCATTTGGCTATAGAAGGAATTGAAGGACACATTAAAATGTTAATAGTGTTTAACTCTGGGTGGTTTAGGGGTTGTATTAGTTTTCTAGGGCTGGTTAATAAAGTACCACAAACCAAGTGGCTTAGAACAACAGAAATTTATCATCTCACGATTTAGAGGCTGAAAGCCTAAAACCAAAGTGTTGGCAAGGCCATGTTCCCTCTGAATACTTCAGTGGGGGATCCTTCCGGCTTCTTCCTAGCTTCTGGGGCCTTGCAACAATTCTTGGTGTTCCTTGCTTTGCAGCTGCAGCATTCCAATCTCCGCCTCTGTCATCGCATGGCATTCCGCCTGTGTGTCTGTGTCCACATTTCCCTCTTCTCATAAGGACACCAGTCATATCAGATTTAGGGCGCACCCGAGTCCAGTGTGACTTGATCTTAACTTGATTACATCTGCAATGACCGTATTTCCATTTGCAGTTTACGCTCACAGGTTCTGGGTAGACATGAATTTTGGGGACACACTATTCAACCCTGCACAGGGGTAACGATATTTCTTTCTTCATATATTTCTAGTTCATCTATGTTTCTTTCTGCAACCTACATGTGTTGCTTCTACGCCAGCAAACAAATGATAAATGCAATCCCCACCGCTAATAAAGTTTGTTCTACTTTGAAAAAATACGACAAACTGCATTTGGTGAAGGGGCTAGTGCTGTCCTGGAACATACAGGAAATGCTACTTGTGCCAGTCATGGAGCCTTGTGCCGGAAGCCTCCCTACACACCCAGCCAAACCCTATCGCAAAGACAGGAAGGAGTGTTGGGCTGTAGGCGCCTGGGGAAATGTCTAAGCATCTCTGCTCAGGCCAGGGCCAAGGGTTGGGGAGTGTTCTGTCTTGCTGTGGGGTGGACTGCTGGCCTCCTTACCCGGAGAGATTGCTCACACTCTCCAAGCCAGCATCCTCTTCCTGCACCAACACAGGAGGGCAGCTTGGAAGAACACGAATGTGATAATTGAAGCCCCATTCATCCTGGCTAGATAAACACTCCCTGGGATTCAGACATTATTTTCCTGGCCTCTCTCAGGTACCGGGGCCCAGTGGGGAGGTGATTTCTTTCATGACAGCCACACCCCAGGCTGTCCTTTATTAGTCACAGCACATGCTTGACTCTGTGTGGTTTTGTTCCCCTGACGTTCTGCACGTCCCACGACACAGCAGTGTGTTCACCCCTCCCCATGGCTAGCTGGACTGAACAACGTCTCGTGCAACACGTTCTAAAGGAGCAGCTGGGAGTCAGGTTTACATCTTGTATCTTCAGCATGGCTGAATTAAAAATCCCTTAGACATTTCTGTTTATGGGTGGCAGGGAGAGAAAGCAAACAAGGGAGAAAGAAGGAATTTTTAGTGTGCTTTCACTTCATCAAAAGTTCAGTCTGCTTCTTTCAGAAGGTACTAGTGTCAGAGTGATTATGTCAGATGCCATAGTAAGAGCATCTGTTTGGAGATTGGGGCTTTCAGTGGATAGTTTTGGCTATTAAGAAACAAAAATACAACTGGTTGTTTAAAGTATGTGGGCGAGGATGGGCTTTCTCCAAACAACTGTCCTAGGCCTAAAACTCTCATAGAATTTTGGTATCAAGTTCAGTTCCACATGAGGGAGGCCCAGGCTTTCATCTTTTTCCTACACAGTTATTTAACCGTTTACGAGAGTAAAGGGTAAGCAAGAAAGATTCCTCTTTACAACAGGCTCTCTCAGTTATCAAAAGACCCCTGTTCTTGATCCACACCTAGCCACCATTTACTGAGGGTTGCTGGGGCTGCACACTAAGCGCTTTGCATATATTGTGCTATTCGGTCTTCCCAGCACCACTGTTATCTCCATTTCACAGAAGAGAAAACAGAGACATAGAGAAACTGAGTAATTTGCCCCAAATCATAGTCGTTGGCGACTTGAGCCTAGGTCTGAGTAACTACAATGCCTGGAATCTTGACCACTACATTGAAACTGCTCCCAAAGATGGCAATGCCCATAAAAGGGTCTGCAGAGACTGGAGAATAGTGGGCATTCATAGATAGGAGTTGGTATGGTTTCCATTTCCACTTTTATCACTTATTTGCTGTGCAGCATTCGATACCAGTTAATTTTTAGCATTGTAGGTAACCCACTTGTAGAGCATGGTCTCCTGTCTCGAGGGTTCTACTGTCTTCTGGTGTTTCCCAGCAGGCACCAGGCAGAATGCCATATTTTAGGGGGGCTAAGGATTGAAAGAAGAACCTGCAAAGCACAGGCACCAGCATCACCATGCTCAGGGCAGCACTGGCCCAGAACCCCTGGCCAGCCTTGCTGTTCCTCAGGCACCCGGACCCGCCCCAGGGTGGAGTTGCAACAGAGGATTTTTGGGGAGCTTGCTCCATCCTTTGTTGCTAGGTGTGCAAGCCTAGCCCAAGACGTGCCCTCCAGGCCCACCCCTTATACCTTTATCATAGCATTTACCCTTCAAGATTGTCATTATTTTTAATTTAATATGCAAAAAAGTACAAATGAAAAAATGATCACTCATATTTCTGCAACCCACAATTAGCCACTGTTGACATATTTGCTTCTAGTTTTATATCTATTCCTTAAAACAAAAACAAAGAACAAAAACCCCACTACATGACATATAAGCACATTGTTCTTTGGAAACAATTATTACAATACGAGAATAAACTAAATCCTATGACCACCATTTCAAATCTAAATTCCTCCCCCTCCATTCAGAGATAGCTTTAAGTTAGGTGTGTTCTCTACCAGCATTAAAAAGAATTACATATATAAAATATATGGAATTTTTGAGCACCCTTTCTTCCATAAATGGCATCATGCTGCATATATCATTTTGCAACTTGCTGCTTTTCATTCAATATATTTTTGAGATTTTTATACATATAGATGCAGTTTATTTTAATAGCTCTAATAGTACTTCACTATATGAATGATGTACCAAATTTTATTTATAGATAAATGCATTTGAATTTTCAATTTTTTGCTATTGTGCACAATGCTAAAACAGACATACTTGTACTCAGGACTACCACACTGAACAGCTCCGGAAAACTCTGTTCACATCTATGGGAATGTGTTTTCTGGAGTTGTGTGGCACACAGCCTGCTCCGCTGTGCTTGGGGACCCTTACCATTTGTTCTTTTGATGATATTTATTTATTGAGTGCCTACTGAATGCAGGGCATTGTTCTAGTGCTTTGCCTGTAATATTAGGCCTCCGAAAAGTCCTATAAAATAAGTACGGTTTTCAGCATTGTCCATTTCAAGAGGAAAATGAGGGAGGATGGGGGTAGATAATCACCTGGCTACAGTCACAGAGTCAGCATCAGAACCTGGGCAGCCTGGCCCCTGAGTCTAGGTGCTGAACCGTTATACTAAGTCTCCTTTATATTTAACTGTCTACTTAATGTCTCTCACTCAGCCGTGAATCCTAACGGCAGGGACCAAGGACAGCCACTTATTTTGCCTCACTGGCACCCAGGCAGTGCCTGACCTCCATTAGGGGCTCAATAATGTCCTGTTGATCACTCTACTCATTGTTCAATGCTCCTTTCCTCATCAACTTCTCCTTTCCCCCTTGCCCACAGATCTCTTTCCTTTCATAAGCATCCTGCTCCTGCCTCCCTCCCCAGGACATTCCAACCCGTCACCTAGGCTTTGAAAAAGTGACACAGGCACATCCCAGATGTATGAAGTGGGAAGCTTTGGCCCTCGTTTGGGAAAGAATATTTTGCCAAAGGGCAAAGTAGGACTTGGAATTTTTCTGCCCTCAAGAAGCCCAGACTTGCAACCCTGTAGGGTCTAGAATTTAACAGGAGGTACTGCTATGTTCACACTTTTAGTAAAGAGTACTTCTAATTCTGTCTTTCAGTCGTCAGGCACGTAGGCAACTTCCTTTTATAAAGTTGGTTGTTGTAACTGAACAGGTGCAGATTGGAGGAAATGCAGACCGACTGGAATGATGAATCCCCACTGCATGTGAGATTAGGGTGACAAGGTACTCCCCACGACTTTGAATTTATTGGCTTCAGCCTCCGGGGTCTGTCCTGGGCGCGACCCCCTGCAGCTGGGTACCCCCCTCTCCCCACAGCCACTTCTCCATCTACCTCTCTGAGAGCTGGGGGACAACCAGGTCGGGCCAAAGCTGAGCGACCGTGCGGTTCAGAGAAGGAAAACACTAGGGACAAGGAGAAGGCTGAGTTCCCGCTGAGAAGGGACCACGATTCGGGTTCTCTCCTCACCATGCCCCCGCTCTTTCCGGGTGGGCAAGACCATGGGGAGTTGGTGACGGGGTGGGGGGACGGCTTTGCAGGGGAACAAGCCGGTATGGGGGAGGGGACCCGCTGGGCAGAGGGCTCATGAGAACAGAATAACCCAGGCGCCCCCTCTCGGGGCCGCCCCGCAGTGGCCAGGCGGAGAGGAGCGGTGGTACGTGCAGACAGCCGGCGGGGTTCGTGGGAACCCTCCCCCGGCTCAGGGCCGCAGCGGAACACGCTGACTCACGCTCTCGCTACGTGCGCGGCGAGCCGGCCGGGTGGGCCAGGCAGTGCAGCCCGGGCGCCGCCCGCCCGCGCGGGGATTTAGTTATTGGGGCGGCCGCGCGCGCAGGCGCAGTGCACCTGGCGTGGGGCCCGGCCGGCGCGCCCCGGCAGGACTTTGCCCTCCGCCTGGCCGCTCACTCGCCACTGCTGCCCTGCTGGTGATGTTGATCAGTTATTGTCTTTACAGCTTTATGGCCGCTGCAGGGCTGTAATCTTTGTTTGGAAGCGATAGCACCAGCGCGTTTCTGCCAGGCAGGAGCAGCCAGAGCCACGTTAGGGCTGCCTTGGCGCAGGACACTCCTATAGAGCCTCTACCTGGCTCCTGGGGTCGTCAACAGAGGCTCGAGGCTGGCCACTGGCTTCGCATTTTATAGCACTTAAGTTAGGAGCCGTTTAGTATTACACATGCTCTCTCGCCCTGGTTGTCTCAGTTGGTCCCTAAACTGTGAAAAGAAAATGAAATCTCAGAACCCCCTTCCCCCCAACTCCTTATGCAAAAGGGAAGGTAAAGGCCTCAGGCAACTGCGAAGGACTGGCCCCACGGATCATTCATAAGGAAATTCCTTGCTGACCTCCCTTAAGCAAGGACATGCAAATTGTAACTTTAGGTCCGCAGGCTGTGTCCAGGTCTTGAAACTAAGAGTCCATTAGATGTTACAGTAATAATGAATTACAAGTTTTTCTCTACAGGCACAGAACAGAGACAAGACAAGATCAGACATTCTTCCACCTACCCAGAGGGACATCTACATAATTGATGCTTCTTCACTCCCTTTTTCTTCTTCTAACATTTGCCTTATCTTATGTAAAATGTAGATTTTTCTGGGTCTCACAAGAATGTAACCATTTTGTCTCACTACCAAGCCCTCCCCTGCTGTTTTTTTTTTTTCTTTCTGTATGTCCTACTTCCCTTTAAATACTGAAAATTCCAAACTCCCCTTCAGAAAAATGGCCACAGCTTTGTCTGCAGATTGTTTTTCCTGGGACCTCCTCAACTTTGGCCTAATGAACCTCCATTGACTGAGATTTTTGCCTGTCACTTACTTTGGGTTGATAACAACCCTGTGAAGTGGGAGGGGTAGGCACCTTCAATCTATTTGACAGAGAGGAAATCGAAGCTTATGTTTAAGTATTTTATGTGTTGACAATGAGGAGAATGTTTCACCACAACTTTTATATATAGAACTTAGATCTTGGGTAATCAATTTTAGTGCTAACAGCCAATTTTAGTGATGTGGCCCATTCTCCTGTGTTCACTGGAAAGATAAGTGAAAGGGGGGGAAGAGGAAGGGAGAGTTTGTATTAACGGATGTCAAATCTTCCCACTGTCTCCCTAGCTCTGTGCCTTCTGGTAGATTTAAATAGACACAACTGATCTTACAGTAAACCCAGCTCTGCTGAATAACTGGCCAGCCCTCCTCAGGTGCGCTTAGTGGGTCCTGTGGGGGCCACGGACAAGGGCTGGCCTTGAGCCCCTGAAGATGGGTCATGGCCAGTGTCTTGGGCCAGGGCAGCTGTTGTCACTGAGCTTCACATTCTCACTTGGCCACTTCTTGGGGTTGCTGTGAGGCTCCAGGTGAGGATGCATGTGAAGGAGTTTCCTCAGCCACCAAAGCCCACAGAAATGAGACATGAAATTCTTTTCCTTGGTCCTAGGATACCCCAGATGGGAGGAGTGAGAGACACTGTCCACCTCAGAGAGTCTGTATCACTCTTGTTTGCTTGTCTTGGGGAAGCCATGGAGAGCACAGTTTCTATGGAGTCAGCAGGAACAAAAATAAGATTAATTCACATGGAAATTCTGCCTTCAGACACAGGAATTCAACTGTATATGCAGAGCTAAGCCACTTGTAGAACACATTTCAGTTTTGCCTATTTTGGGGTAGTTTTTGTTCTGATTTCTTTGGGGGGTTGCCAAATTCTTTCTAGTTTATAAAATTAATATACTGTCATAAAAAAATAAACTAAAATATAAAGAAGAAAAAATACCTTATAACCTAACAGTCATATACTAAAAATGTTAGCATTCGAAGTATATTTCTTTCTCCGTATTTTAAAAATTCATTTTAACATAATCGAGACCACATTCTATGTTATTTTATATTATTTACCTTGTTTAATATTATGTCATACACATTTCCCATGTCATTAAACCTGTTAGAGTCAATATATGACTGTATTATATTTTTTCTGGCAGTTCTCCCATTGTTGGAAATTTAGGTTATTTCCATTTTTTAGCCAAGTAATACTCCAGTGAATGTATTTGTATATAAACATTTGACCACCTTATTAATCATCTTCTTAGCATAGGTTCCTGAAATGAAAATTTTAGATCAGATGACATACACATTTTCCTGACAAGATCACATTGGTCAGTGGCAATTTCCATGGGGACAGGGACTATCTCTGCCTTCTTTACTACTGCATTTCCAGTGTCCAGCGTGGAGCTGGTTCTTAATGTGCATTGTTGAATGAGTGAAGGAATAATTTTCCCTTACAGCAGAACTTGCTTAGAAATATCAAAACTAAAAAGTGTGTTTCATCCTAACTGCTTCTAACCTGCTGAAGCTGATAAAGGACTATGACCTTTAAGGGACCCCTGTAGGACCTGATAGAAGATTCTTTCCTGACCAATGATGGTGGGTCTTGTTTAAAACAACTGCCTGTCTAGAGTGCTAGTTTTCAATGCTTCATTGGAATAATCATCAGGCATTCTTCCTCTTTAAAAAAATAACCCCTGACTTTTCCCTGCTCAGGGATACACCACAGATTTCTCCCTTGGTGTGTGTTCCCTTGCCCAGGAAATTAGCACACTGAGTTGTAATTTTTTTTTTTTTCAATACCTCTGGCGATCTTGGTCTTATTGTTTGACATTGAGTATTGCCAAAATGAAATACATAAAAGTGGTAGCAATCTACAGTTCTACCACCACTTTATAACTGTATCTCTCTGCTCCTTTGGTAATATTGCATATGATCATCTTTATAACCTTTGTTATTTAATGGATTAAAATGTGAGATCTTTTCTTTTTGCCTATTAAATGAGCTAGACTGAACTTTTTGATACAAATGTGATTATTTATATTTTTTTACTTTATTGAGATCTTACTGATTTTCTTATCAATTTGTATGACCCTTTTATACATAACAATATAGCAGAGTAAATTCTTCATAATACTTTTAAAGTGAGCCACCACCAGGAAGATCTTCATGCAACACATCATTTTGATGTATTAAATTTTTGAAGTCATTGTGTGTTTAAAATACTTATTGCTGGAGGTGTTCTAAAGGGGAATGGGTAGTTTCTAGCCACTGGAATTATCTAAGTAGTGGCTGTTTGATCCCTTGGGAGGGATTGAAACATTTGATGAGAGGTTGGACTAGTGATCTTTAAGTTCCCTTACAACTTTGAGATTTTACGATTCCATAAATTGTCCAAAGATAAAAGGCTAATAAGGTTTTGAGGGGCTAATTTTCTTTCCATTACTCTATAAGATTGACAGGATCCTACCAGAGTCTACCTAAGAGACCCAAAGGATGATTTCCTGAAGCTATAGTCTTTATTTACGCTTTTCGAGAAAAGCCCAGGGCGTTTGAAGAGTGTGAATATGTTTTGCATTGCAGTCATATCCTGGCCCTTTAGAATTTATTTATCAGAAATAAACATGCATTTCCACTGCAAGTTTTTACATGAAGAACACTGATTTTGCAATCTCTTTCTAATTCAAACTTTGTTCTGTTTAGCAAAATCTATAAACTTATATTTTACATATTTATTTTTTATTAAGTGTTCTTTTTTTTTGAGACAGGGTCTCACTCTGTCGCTGTGGCTGGAGTACAATGGTGCGATCATAGCTCACTGCAGCCTTGAACTCCTGGGCTCGAGTGATTCTCTTGCCTCAGTCTCCCAAGTAACTAGGACTACAGGTGCACACCACCATGCCCAGCTAATTTTTCTTATTTTTTGTAGAGATGGGGTCTCAGTATGTTGCCCAGGCTGGTCTTAGGCTCCTTGGCGTCAAGCAGTCCTCCTGCCTTGGCCTCCAAAAATGCTGGTATTACAGGTATGAGCCACTGGTCCCAGCCTACCAGTATTCTTTATTATTGTATATTATTAAATATTTATATACACATACAATATATAGTTGTACATCAAAACCATGTGTACTGTATTTTCTGGATAATTTAAGGGATTTTTTTTTTTAAGGTGACTGCTTATGTAGTTTTCAGTTATATGCTAACTTTGGAAACTACCTCCAACATAAAAATTTGCTCCACTGAGATGTCTGTGTAGATATTTATTGTGGGTAATATTGTGGATGTGCTTAATTCTGGTGTCTTGACACTTAGCATAAATGATGTAGATCTCATCTATGCATTTATTGTATAATAGGAAGCCATCTGTGTTCTGGTAGCTCACATATTTCCCATACTGGAATGCTCATTGCCTGTCATAACTGCATATTTAATCCTTAGTCTCCCCTATAGGCTACACGTTTTGTAGGGGAGGGAACCAGGGGACCTGACCCTGTTGTATTCCTGGAGTTTAGTGCTTGGCATTCTATAAAATCTTTGTTGAGTGTAATGAATTACATGTACTGTGAAAATGTACAAGAGGTTGTGGATTTAGTGTGGGATGAGAAAGCTGGCAGAGCACCTAAATGAGCTGAGCAACTTTTAGGAGCTAGACACTTAGCTGGCACATCACATGCTTTATTTAATCCTCACAACTGCTCTTTGAGAGATTTTCTGTTTCTGTTTTGTTTTTACAGAGGAGGAATCCATGGTTCAAAAAGGTCAATAAATTTAGTCAAGTAATAAATGGCAGGACTGGGGCTTGCCCTGAGATTGTGCTGGCTGGAAGGTCTGGGCTGTCTTCTCTTGACAGGGATGGCTGCAGTAGGCACTGTGGTCTTGACTTGGGCAGAGCTGGGGAGGTTTAGGACAGGACTTGACTCCATCAACTTAGTTGGGCTTTGTCTTTGTGTCTCTCCTCTTCACACCCTTTCCACTTCTCCGTGCCCTCTGCTTTGCTTCCCTCATGGCCTTGAGAGCCCAGTGCCATCACGATGCCTCCCTCCTTACAGTGGACCTCCCCTCTGACGTCCCCGAAACAAGCCTCCAACTCTCTTCTCCCATCCAGCCACAGTTCTTGGCATGCTATTTCTGTTTAACCTGATAAACTCTTTGTCGGGGAGGGAGCAATAATTGTGGTAGTGTTTCCATCCTCCTATTCTCTTTTAAATACAGATGCCAGTTGTAGGGATTTTAAGCTTGGTAGGGGGACTTTGGGAAAAAGAATAATTTGTCTCTTCAAATAAAGTCATAGGAGGCAGCTACTTACTATCAGGGCACAAAAGGCTCTCAGATCGCAGCGACAATAATAAGAGCTATAATAGCATTTCATTCATTCAAAAAATTCATACGAGGGCCTACTGTGTAGTGCTGACTGTTCTAGGTGTTTTATGTATATTAATTCTTTTAATCCTCCTAATCCTCCTAATATCCCAATGAGGTGGGTGGTGACATTGCTCAGGTAGTAGGTGAGGGGAGAGTTGGGGCTGGTGCCTTGTGGGTTTGGCTCTGAAGTCCTGGGATTGTCAGGTCAAGAGGGGGAGGTGAGGAGGCAAGGCAAGAAGGCGAGGGAGAGAAGATGGGGGGAAGGGATAAGAGAAAAGGAGAAGCCTCTAACAGTGGCTTAGGAATTTCACTGGGGATTAAACCAAAAATAAGGTTAGCTAGTGAGCTTTTTCTAAATCCATTAAATGAAGAGGTAGTTTAGAGCAATGGGAGTGGTGAAGAATCAGCATGAGCACCTACACCAAGGGGCAGCCACCGGTTGTTCAGGCAGGGTCTGCTGGAGTGTGTGTCTGAAGACCCAGGAGGACGCTTGGTGGGATCCATACTCTGTGGTTTATTATTGGGTGGAACTCGCTGGAAGCACAGCCAGCCGGGGGGTAGGGCAGAAGAGGAGTATGCCAGGGGATACTGTGGGGGAAGGTTCCAGCCTGGGTGTGCAAGCCAGACGGAGGGAGGAAATGAGCTTTTCCTGGTGGGTGGATTCCATCCAAATGGAAATCCAAATATGGGCCTCCGGGAGTGGGAGGGTCGCCGGAGAGGGCCTGGTGGTGACTGGGAGTCCGGCAGCCGGGACTGTTGTAAGCTGAGTGGGTGTGGATTCTTGGGAAGACTCCTCATCATTACAAAGAATTTCTTAAAGTTCTCAGCTGTATTAATTTCTCCAAAAGGAGTATTTCTGGAAAAGAGATTTAGAAGCTGTGGAAGAACCCTTTTCTGGGTAAGTGGCTGAAGGCAGACAGGCAGACCCCTGGCAGCACTCTGTGCTAAGGTGATCAACTGTCCTGGTTTGCCTGGGACTGTCCCAGTTTTCAAAATGAAAATCCAGTCCCCCCTTCAGAGTACTCAGGACTCTGCTTCTGCACCACCTCCTTACAGCAGCCTTTCCTGACCATTATCTGAAATTCCACCCCACCCTGTTTCTAGCGCTCACGTCCTAGTCCTTTACTGATGTGTTTTCTCCGTGACACTTACCCTCTGAAATCATCTTGTTGGTTTACTGTCTCTTCTCCAAAACCAGAACATGAGCTCGAGGAAGTCAGGGGCTTTGTTTTCCTCACTGTTGTATTGCCAGGGCACAGAATAGGGCCGGGCACACAGAAGGTGCTCATTGTGTTTATTGAATGAATGAGTACTTTTTTTTTTGGCTTCAAGCACTGTGCTCAGCTATGGATATACAATGGTGAGAAAAACAAGAAATGGTCCTCCTTGTACTCATGAAGCATAGAGTTTGGTGGAGGAGAGATGCATTAATGACCCATTTTCACCTACACAAGTAAAATTACGACTGGGATGAGTGAGCAGATGAATAGGGGCCTGGAGGAGAGATACTGAGGTTGGGAGAATGTTCGATGTGGGGTGGAGTCGGGGCCCAGGCTGGGTAAAGGCTTGCCTAAGGAAGTGATGATTGAATTGAGTCTGAAGCATGGAGAAAAAAATGCTTTCTAGGAAGGGGGGGAACTGCACATGCAAAGGCCCTGTGGCAGAATGGAGCAGGCTTGTCTGGAAAACCACAAGGAGGCCCTAAGTTTAGCATGCAGGGAGCAAGATGTCACATGGGACACTGTGGGGAAAGGCTGGAGAGGCAGGCACAGCCGGCCACACCTTGCACATCAGAGATCTTGCTGAGGATTTGGCTATTTTCCCTAAGAATGATCAGAAATCACTGAAGGGTTTTCAGCGTGTGTGTGTGTGTGTGTGTGTGTGTGTGTGTGTGTGTATGTGTGAGAGAGAGAGAGAGAGAGAGAGAGAGAGACAATTGTGTGCATGACAATCTTTTGTGTTTTGAAGTGAGCATTCAGTAGATTTTCAATGTTCCCCCATCCAAGTGGCTAAGTGATTAAAACTAATCAGGGAGGGGACAATTAAAATATTAATAATTATAAAAAGTAGCTCATATAACCTTAGTTATCTTTTTTGCTGATGGATTAACTGTGGCATTAAGGGCAGAAGAGTGGAGAGTAAAATTTATGGCCAAATAATTTTTTGAGGAATCTTTCCAGAACTTGGTACTCAATAAAGAACATAAACTATGAAGCCGCTGTATTCAAAACATTCTTCTAGGCTCTGTGGGAAGAGAAAAGGAAACCGCACGAATGTTCTTCTCCCTTAGGGAGCTTAGATGTTTAATGAGAGGTATGCAAATGAAAGGGATGGGACAGACCCAGAAACACGTTGGACTAGTACTGCTGCCTGGGATACCAGGTGCGTGTTAATATACAACCTCCCCAGAGCAAGGTCCATGTTGGAATCATTTTTGTTCCTCCCACCGAAGTTAGCCAAGTGCCTTGCCCATGAGATGTGCCAAATGAAGGAAGCTCAGTCTGATTGCCTCAGGAGAGAAAAAGAGTCAATAGGCACGTCAGGCCACGATAAAAAGTACTTCTGAACGAATGTAAGATCCTCGAAGACAGAGCTTTGTGCCCAATTTCTGGTTGTTCGCTGATGTGTCTCCAATGCCTAGTACGTTGTTGCTCAATACTATTTGTTGAATAAATGAATTTATTAGCTTCAGTTAGAGCCCCTGGAATAATCAAGGACTCAGTGAGGAAGTGGTTTAGTAAATTAGTGGTCCCTCCATATGCTGGGGGTACTGTTCGGCATCTAGAGCATGTTGCAGAAGGCTTACCCATGCGGCTGCGTAGTGAAAGTGCAAGCTTTGGAGGCCAAGTGCCTGCAGCGGAAGCCCAGTCCTGCCACTTTGTAGCTGTGTGACTTTGGGGAAATTATTTAATCTCTCTGTAATATAATGTAATGTAAAATGGGTATAATGATAATACATATCTCAGGATTCTTATGAGAATTGATGAGTTAATACATAATGAGTTAATATATGTAGAGTAGATAGGGCAGTGTTTGATTGGGAGTAAACACTCCATGAATATTAGTTCTAAGTACTTTACATATGTTGACTCTTGATCCCCCAGCAACCCTATGAACTGGGTACTATTATGATCCCCATTTTATATCAAGTGATGTATAATAGTAATTTCCTTGAATGTGATAGGTAGAAATTAGAGGGTTTTAAAGAAAGGAATGACATGATCTAATTTATATTTTAATAAGATCACTGTCTGCCGTGTTGAAAACAGACTGGGGGTGGAGAGGGCAGAACCCAGGGTACTGCTGAGGACATTGTAGCGAGAATCTAGGTGGGACTTAATGCTGGCTTGCCTCAGGGCGGTGGTTGGTGGTACAAAACAACCTGATTCAGGATATCTTTTGAAGATAGAACTCAAAAGAATTTGCTGATGGAATGGATGGATGAGACGTGTGAAAGAGATGAGTCATGAATGACTCCACAATTTTGGATCTAATCAGCCGGAAGGATGGAATTGCCATTAACCAAGCTAGGGAAGGCTGCAGGAGAGCAGGTCTAGAACGTACAGTTTGAGGTGCCTATTTGTCACCCAGGCTGAGATGATGAGTAGGCAGGTGGATATACAAGTCTGGAGTTTCGGAGGAGAGTGTTGGGCTGGAGATAGGAATGTGGGAGCCATCAGCTCATAGAGAATATTAGATAGGATAAGATCACCAAGGGAGCAAGAGGACATGGAAAGCAGAAGTCCAAGGATTGGGCCCAATGTTTGGAGGTCGGGGAGAGGAGAGGAAATGGCAGACACTGAGGTGGACAAGATAGTGAGGCAGGAGGCAAACCAGCAGCTCACTAGATGCTGGAAGCCACTGAAGAAAAGACTTCAAGTGTTTCATGTGCTTTTATTTCTTTATCTTAGGGACAGTGTCTTGCTCTGTCACCCAGGCTGGAGTGTAGCGGCCTGATCATAGCTCACTGTAACCTTGAACTCCTGGGCTCAAGCAACCTTCCCAATTCAGCCTCCCAAGTAGCTGGGACT
>NW_012148319.1:441887-483341 GCF_000956105.1 Propithecus coquereli
GGCTGGAGTGTAGCGGCCTGATCATAGCTCACTGTAACCTTGAACTCCTGGGCTCAAGCAACCTTCCCAATTCAGCCTCCCAAGTAGCTGGGACTACAGGTGTGTGACACCACACCTGGATAATTTTAAAAAATTGTTTGCAGATATTGGTGGGGGTGTGGGAGGGAGGGGGTGGCAGGGGCAAGGGGTGGTGGTCTCATCATGTTGTCCAGACTGGTCTTAAACTCCTGGCCTCAAGCAATCTTCTCTCCTGGGTCTCTCAAAGTGCTGGGATTACAGGTGTGAGCTACCATGCCTGGCCTCATGTGCTTTTAAATCTAATCTTAAAAATGACCTTGTCAGTTGCTCCCATGTCCACGTCAGTGATGTCACAGGTGAAGGAACTGATGGTAACAGAGGTTAGGCCCAAGATGCAGAGTTCGTAGCAGAAATTAGAAGGTAGCCCACACCCTCCCACTCCTAGTCCACTGCTCTTTCACTGCACCACAACTGCCTCTGGGAGGAAGAGGAAGACTTGCCGTGGCTCTTTTGTTTATGTAAAATTACTTCCCCCATCCCTAGAATTGTCTGTTTTAAACTAGATATTCAACTTGTCTGCCTTGGTATAAAAACCAATCTGATATTCCAGTAAGAGTGCTATAAAGGAAATACGTCAGGCAGCTCCATTGCCAACAGCTGAAGGATATGATATTAGTATCACCTGCTTAGGGATTTCAATTTGGAAGTGCCTGGCCTCATGAAGGCAGCCAGGAATGATTCTGAGCCTGTGTTCAGAGCCACAGAGGATTGGTTGTATAGGGGTGTGTGTGTACACGTGCACCTGTGAGAGAAAGAGGGCGAATGTGAGAGAGTGTGAGCAAAATCACTCACTGATGTGATCGGCCCTTTGGCTTGGTGAACTGGCCCTCGGGATGCCGGGCCCTGGTTGTCCTTCAGGACTCTACAGGGAGAATCCTGGGCCCAGGCAGATGAGCGGTGACTGTGATGACTCCACTATGGAGAAAGTGCAGGGGCGACAGGGCATTCTCTGCCTGGTTCCCTGATTGTTACAGAGAGGAGGGTGCCATGGGAAAGCCATCCAGAAATTGAAATGCTCTTTACCTGCTCTGTCTTCTCTCCCTACCTTCTTCTACCCAATTGTGGCATGAACTTGGACCTGTGAAAACAAAACTGAGCTAGACAAAACCCAGTGAGGAATTCCATGGGTTGAATTATCTGCAAGAGTTGTGGTGCTAATAGGATGGATAGAAAAACATTCAGAATAGAATGGAGTAGCAAATACATTAGTTGAAACTAACCAAGTGGTGGAGTGGAGAGAAAAGAACCAGGTAAGGGGTTATCTGATGCTAGGGGAGGCAGGCTCTGGGACAGGGCAACTCAGAGACAGGCCTCGACATGACAGTGGAGTGGAGAGAGGTCTGTGGTTGTTAACAAGCCTAATCCAGCTGGGATGAAACCCCCAAAATTGCCTGGGCGGGTAACCCAAGACTGTTAAGATGACATAATTGTTTCCTTAGAGGGTAAGCATCTTTTAATCCTGCAAAGATTTAGAAATAAACATAGAAATGTTTAAGAGAATCAAATTCATAATATTTTGTTAATTTGTACACATTTGGTATTTTAAGTGTTTGCAATATTGAAGGGAAACTGGCCCATTAGAGTAATGATCAATCATCCTTTTGATACGAATTTAAAATATGTAATTAAGAAGTTGATTTCATTTTCTGATTTTAAATTAAAAGACATTCTGAAGTTACAATTAGTATTGGAATACTTGAGAGAATTTAAAATTTTTATATTTTAAAGTTTAATTTGTTAGAGCTATAAGAAGCTTTTAGGCAATGACATAAGGGAAATAAAATATATTAAATGTATAAACATGACTTAAAATAGTTGAATGTTTTATAAAAGTAATTTATAAATGGGATCAAACATTAATTAAAAGTCCCCTTAAAAGTGATTTTTAGCATTTGCTATATTTATAAAGAGTAATAATATCTCTACATTGAACTTAAAAGCTTAAGGAAGACCTAAAATTTTAAATTAGTAACTTAAAAAAATTGAAGATTAAGTTTTAACAATCAAAGTACCTCTTAATAATCTTTCCTGGGCAAACAGGGATCCTTTGGATTACTGAAAAAATCCTGTTACTCTATCAAAGGCTCCATGGGCAGCTCCCAGGCATCCTGTCGCTCGTCTGTGTCAGTGGCTTGCACTTGCAGGATGCTTGTGCCTGGAGGACGGTTGGACAAGGCAGGTGCTTTGTGGGGGCAGAGGGAGCATGGAGTTTGGGAACTAATGGGGCAGAGGCTGCTCTACTCTCTTTTCCCTTGTGGACATGTTGATCCTGTGCTCTAGATTTTGGGCAAAAGGTCTGAGAGCTACAAATACGGTGGAGGAAGCAAAAAGCGAGAGTAGACGGCAGTGAGGAGAAACCAGAGAACATCAGCAGGACCAAAGATGGCGCAGCTGTGTGCACGCCTATAGGAGAGGACCAGTACTCTAGCATAAAAGCAACGTGGTTAGCACCTTAGTTTATAGATAAGGAAACTGGGACTCAAAGAGGTCAAATGACTTGCCAAGATCTCATGGCTACTCAGAGTTTGAGATGAGCCTGGGGATTGAGTCCTCTAACAATTCCTAGTTCAGGATTCTTTTTAGAGCACTTCTTTGTTTCAAACACAGGGCATGTGGCTTTTATGATGAGGATCAAGTCAGAGCATGGGTTAGGGGTTTAGGTTTTACAATTTGGCTAGACGGACACCAACTGACTTCCAAAGTTTTGGATGAAAGTTGATATTTTCAAATCTATTCACCTCCTCCCACCCCGCAGGCAATTTGAAGTCTCTCCTGGGTATTGGACCTGAATCCTGGGCCTTTTAGAGCAACCTGGTTCTAAGGGGACTGTCCTCAGGACTAAGGCCTCTTGTAGGTGTCTTAGGAGGAACACATCTTAGAGGCTCTCTGTCCCCAAAATCCCAACATGGCAGCATCCAGCTGGGATGGTTCATGCAGGAGCAGGAGTGGTAGGGGGTGATTGCAATTAAGGGGCGTGGGCCTGGGGAGGAGTGAGGGGCAAGTGTATGCTGGTATTAATAAATGCAAGGTTTCTGAATAAGGCAGGTGTAGATCAGATTCAGCAAGTACAGAAACGAGAAGAGGCACGAGGGAAGTCTCCTTGAATTTCAACCCCTAGCCAGCTCATGCAGGAAGGAGCTTCTGAGGGATTTCTCTGAGGTGGGCTGGGGGAGCTCAACTAGTAAGTGAACATCTCTAGGGAAGAAGGGCTGTGATGCCCTTGAGGGTGGGTGAGCGAAGTACAAAGACTCCCTCCATTTGCACATTCTTCTCACGCCCCTTGTCCCATCTACTATGTTTTATAACGGTGCTCTACATCTGGGCAGGTTTGGGCAATACTGCAATTGCCTCTCACAGGAGAGAGAACAGATAGCAGCATACCCATTTTACGATTGAGGAATCTAAAGTCTCAAAATGATAAAGATGTACCAAATATAAAAAAATCTAGGAAGTGGCAGGGCCTGATTGCTGTACTCAGATCCACTATTATTTTCTTCTTCTGTTTTCCTTCTTCCTTTCCCTTTTTATTTTAAAAGCTTTATTAATTTTTTTTGTTTTTTACAGAGTAATATATAATCCCTGTTAAACATAATATATTAAAAATAAAATTAGATAAATTAACAAATTAAAAAAATTATAATTCTACCATTGTTCAATCATTGTTAACATCTTAGTGTATGTTACTTTAGATTTTTTCCTGTGTACATAATAGATTTATGATTATAAATGTGGCCTCATACTACCCATAATTTTGGTAGCATGATTTTTTTACAGTGGTCCAAAGAGGGAAAAAAATGACCTTTTAGATTATACTCTTGACAATTTTTACAATACGTGTACATAGTTGAAAAAGTCAAAACAGTACTACAAATCTTATATCAAGAAACATTTGTGGCTGGGCGCGGTGGCTTGCCTCTGTAATCCTAGCACTTTGGGAGGCTGAGGTGGGAGGATTGCTTGAGGTCAGGAGTTCAAGGCCAGCCTGAGCAAGAGCAAGACTCTGTCTTTACAAAAAATAGAAAAATTAGTTGGATATGGTGGCATGCATCTGTAGTCCCAGCTACTCAGGAGACTGAGGCAGGAGAATCACTTGAATCCAAGAATTGGAGGTTGCAGTGAGCTATGATGACACCACTGTACTTTAGCCCTGGCAACAGAGAGCTCTGTTTCAAAAAAAAGAAAAAGAAAAAAAAAAAAAAAGAAGGGGGGAGGAGGAGGAGGGGACAGGTATTTGCATACACAAAGAGTGCAATGTGCACCATCCAAGGGATGGACACGCTTGAAACTCCAACTTGGGGGGAAGGGGGAAGGCAAGGGCAATATATGTAACCTAAACATCTATACCCCCATAATATGTTGAAATAAAAAAAAAAAGAAACATTTGCCATGCCCACCCTGCCCCACACCTGAATCCTCACCCCAAGGAACTACTTCCAAATACTAAAACCTTCCAAACAACATGCTTATGCTGCTATTTCTTTTCTTTTCTTTTTTTTCTTTCCTTTCCTTTTTCCTTTCTTCCTTTCTTTCTTTTCTTCCTTTCTTTCCTTTCTTTTTCTTTAGACAGAGTCTCACTCTGTTGCCTGGGCTAGAGTGCCATGGCATCAACTTAGTTCACAGCAACCTGAAACTCCTGGGCTCAAGCGATCCCCCTGCCTCAGCCTTCCGAGTAGCTGGGACTACGGGCATGCACCACCATACCTGGCTAATTTTTTCTATTTTTAGTGGAGATGAGTCTTGCTCTTGCTCAGTCTTGCTCTTCCTCAGACTGGTCTCAAACTCCTGATCTCAAGCAATCCTCTCACCTCGGCCTTCCAGAGTGCTAGGATTACAGGCATCAGCCACTGTGCCCAGCCTTTGCAATTTCTTGATTTTGCAGGTTTCTCGGTATTATGCATTGACTTCCTGCTGTGTAAGATGAGAGTTTAGTTTTCTTGTGTTTATGTCCCCCTTTCTCTCACTCTTCCCTTCTTCCTTCTCTCTGTATGTGGTCATAGCACTGTTTTATGATGAGGATGAAACAAATATTTCAGTGTTCACATGTCTGTGAGCATGTAACTATCATTCAAGCTGAGCCATGTAGGCTACTAAGATTATTCGTCCTTTTGTTATTTCATTCTTTAGCCCTGGAGTTGATAATTGGTTTATTTTTGTTTTAATTGGCTTAGTTGTCTAGCTTTCTATACAAAGCTCCCTGACAGAACTGTGCATCACATCCTGATCAGTGTGCAAACATTCCTTCCTCTTTTATTGAGACAGACCCCCTAAAGGTCCCTGTCCTTCTGTCCCTATTAGGTCTGGTGATTCTCCAGGGCTGCTACCTGTGTTCCTTGCCATCATCCTGGAATTCCCCCTACACTTCTCTCCTGAGTTGGATCACCTGTGTTCTGGTTCCTATGATGTCTTGGTTTACTACCTCCAGAATGTTGTGCACATCCCTTTTAGTGGGTGAAGAAGTAAATGTTAGTTTTGTTTCTAGATCAACATAAAGCAACAAAAGGAATTCTCAAGTGGGGTCCAACAATTCCCATTTTACTTTTTTTTTTACTTTTTTGTAGATCCAGAATTATGATCAAATTTGTTTTTTCTCTCCAGATTCAGTAAGCTTTTCACAATTAAAAACTTTATGTGGAAATCCAAGCTGTGGCTTTTGCAGGAAACAACAGCATAAAGTTTGCTCCATTTAAAGAAAAGGAGAATTTGAACTGAGAGTCTTCAGCCTACTCAAAGGCGAGCTGCGGAGACTCTGGCAGGCGATGTGCAAATTGTCACGCTTGCTGGCCCCACCTGGTTCTTTCCCAGACCTCTGTCCTGCACGTGGCCTGTGGGCTGTCAGATGTGGCTCAGAACTTCGTTTGTCATGTTTTTTTTTTTTTTTTCAGCACGCAGTACAACCCTTGAACAGGTGCTGGGGACTTTGTGGTGGCTTCTGAAATGGTTTCCCAGAAAGGTAGTGACTCATCATAGGAAACCCCTTTTGTTTTCTCACTGAACTTCCCCTGGCTTCCTGCTCCACCCATCTGTGCATGGGTTTTTACGTTCCTCACCAAGAGACAGCAGCTTCCCTCTAACTTTGATTGACAGTGGCAGCTGGAGACAGATCTGGGAGTAAGATGGGAAAACCCCTCCAGACAGCGATGTCCATGAGGGCAGCGGGTTTTTTCTCAATGCCTTGGCATCTGCCCTCTAAGGTATGGGTCAATTTCTAGTCCATGACCCCTGGAGAATCCCTTTTCCAATGTCCCTAACCAGAATGCATTGGTATATTACGAAAGAGGTAGGTTTGTTCTCTTAGCCCTTGCTTTAATCTGGGACTGCTTTTGCACAACTCTTTTTCTAGAAAATATATTATACATCCCTATATTTTAGTAACAGGTATTCGATTGTTTCTGATTGATGTGAGCTAAATTGGAGAGGTGGCCTTTAGTGGTGACCCACTGTGCCTCAGACATAGCCAAGGTCTTCAATGGGTATATGTTGAAATGAACTATGCAATTCAGAGTCCTATGCCTTTAGAATTAAGAGACCTTAAGCCAGGCACACTGGCGTGCACCTGTAGCCCCAGTTACTGGGGAGGCAAGCGGATGGCTTGAGCCCAGGAGTTCTGGGCTGTAGTGCACTATGCCAGTTAGGTGTCCATGCTAAGTTCAGCATCAGTATGGTAACCTCTGAGGAGCAGGGGACCACCAGGTTGCCTAAGGAGGTCTGAACTGGCCCAGGTCAGAAATGGAGCAGGTCCAAACTCCCGTGCTGAGGGGTAGTGGAATTGCGCCTATAAATAGGTAAATAGTCCTGCACCCCAGCCTGGGCAACAGTAAGACCCTGTGTCTAAAAAAACGAAAACAAAAGCAACACAAAAAACAAAAACACTTTAAAGATCATCCAGTGTTACTTTTTCATTTGAAAGACAAGGATCCCAAGGCCCAAAGAAATTGCTTTCTCATGGACGCCCAGCCAGGTCCTGCCCTTCTGTGGCTGTCTGCTACTCATGCCTGCCTTTATGCTGCTCTCCCACTGAACTCCAGCCCCTGCTTCCATCTGCACCTTTCTTCACTCTTTGCACCTCAGGGCATAGTCCTCAGGCTGCAAAAACCCCTCTGCAAGGTCTCACCACTCCTTTGCCACTGGTTTCCCTGAAGGCCCTGCATGGGTCCAGGCTCCTCTCTAGACCGTAGGCAAACTGAGACTATTGACTTTGATTTCTTTCTGCTGAGAATTCATGACTTCCTGTGAAGGATATGTTTCAAAATAATTCTTCAAAAATTTAATAGGAAAATACTCGCTAAGGAAAATTTGAAAAAGACACAAACAAGAGGTTTTTTTTTTTTTTAACTTTTCCGATATGTTTTCTTTGGACATTTCCCCACTAGACCCCCTTCCTTCTAAGGAATAGGTTGCTTGTGCTATTTTTTTTTTACTATAATCTTCATCTTACTCATTCAATTTTGTATCCTGCTATTTTCCACTTGTGCTCTTTTAATGTAACTTTATGATGGATGGATTGGGAACAAATACTGGTCTGCTTTTTAAAAGGAACATTCTTTTGCTAGAGCCCTGCCACCTATTTAGAAAAACAGATTCCTTTACTTTGTGGTAGGGCAAACAATAATGTGCACATCCAAGGCTAGTGTTTGGAGACAGGAGACATGTTCCTTTGTCCCCTACATCTTCCAGTCTTTCCCCCGCCTTATACAGGGGGGTTGGGGTTGCATTCCCTGTTGTTCTCAATGGGGCCTGTGCTTCCTGATAGTCTAGGAACCAGAACCCTTCCGGTGCCACCACGTCCACATTCAATCCTGTCTTCTAGCCTCCATGATGGTAAGACTTGGCCCCAACCACCATCTTGACCTGTCTGCCATCTCTTTAATCTCTTATTTATTGTGAAAGACTCTGTTGCAAAACTACCCAGCCATGACACCTAGAGCAAGAACCAAGTCTTCCTATACATCTCAGCTCTGGAATGGGAACATTCCCTTCATGCACTTCCTACTACAAGGGATAAAACAAACTTTATAGAAAATTGAGAGTCAGGATGGGTTGAGATTTATCTCGGGTGGGAACGATGGTCCCTGGTTTCTCAGGTCTTTCTCCCCTGCCTCCTCTCAACCTGCAGTCCCTGTATATTGCAAAATTCTTTTTATCACTTAAGATTATTAAGTAGCTGTTTTTTCTTTGTTACTGTCCTTAGTTTTGAAGCAAGAAGGGTTTATTTCCCAAGATAGGAGCAGCAAGCTCTACTCTAAGGGAAAGCTCAGATCTTTATAAACTTTCCTTAACACCTCAAAATCTTAGTCCCAGGGTAACCTTGCTAGAGATGTAAAATTGCCTCTAGGTGAAAGACCACTTAGCAATAAAAAGGGTGAACGATTTATACATACCACAACATGGGTGAATCTCAAAATAATTATGCTGAGTGAAAGAAGCCAGACTAAAAAAGAAAATAGCATATATGTTCTACGCTTCCATTTTTATAAAATTCTAGACAATGTAAAGCAATCTATAGTGACAGGAAGGAGGTTGTTGGTTGTTGGTGGATGGGGTAGGAAGAGGGTAGGGGGCAGAGATGATAATGGAGGTGGCGGATGTGCTTGTCATTGCAATTGTGGAGATGGTTTCTCAGGTGTATGTGTGTGTCAAAGCTTATGAAATTGTACATTGTAAGTATGTGAAGTGTATTGGATGTCAATAATACATCAAGGAAGCTGTTTTAAAAATTGCTTCTGGGAAACGGAGTCTGTCTTCGTCAATTTGGGCTGCTATAACAAATTACCTTACACTGGGTGGCTTAAACAACAGCAATTTATTTCTCACAGTTGTGTAGGCTAAGAGGTCAGCAGATCCAGTGTACAGTGAGGGCCGCCTGCCTGGGTTAGAGACAGCCATCTTCTTGTTGTATCCTCACATGGCAGAAAGCAGAGAGAGAGCATCATTCTCGTGTCTCTTCTTACGAAGGCACTAATCCCATTCATATGGGCTCCACCATCATGACCTAATTACTTCACAAAGGCCCCACCTCCAAATACTATCACATTGGGGATTTAGGCTTCACCATATAGACTGGAGGGGGGGACACAAATATAACAGAGTCAATAACAGAGTCCTTTCCCCCACCCTATGTGTCCTACCTCATTTCCTAGTTTCCCCCTACTAAAGGATGATCATCCCAGCTCTGTTCCTAAAGTGCAATCGGTCTTTTGTTATGGTAGGCACTGAGATTTCTTTGCTTCCTCTGGAAGTACAGAAAGTGTTCTAACTGGGCCACTGCTCCCTCCTGGTTAATTCCCAGGGCCTCTTGAGTACTGTGTAGACAAGCTCATCCTCTTTTCCCATTTTCTGTCCATTTAGGGGGTGCCTCCCTCACAGTCTAGTGCGTGTTTTTGAATAGACAGCAGCTGATTGTGTAGTCAGCACTTGCGTTACTGCCAACCTGGGCCATGACTCACCAGCTCCAATGATAACAACTCTTAGACCTTTGACATGTTTTCGGGATGCTTTTCAAAACACCCTTTGATTCCACAGGAAGCCCTGAGACAGTGAGTGACCTACCACTGTTTGTCTCTTCTCTCGTATATTTCTTTCATTAATCTCCAAGGTGCCTTAGAGTTAGGTAGCTCCAGATCAGCAGTAAGAAATGCAGAAAAATCTTCTCCTCAGGAAGTCAGCATTATTTTGATGTCTTTGAAATATTTTTAGGAACTGAGGAAGAATCAGGAATGAGTTCCTGGAACATCTAGATGTGGTGGGACGTTGACCAGCTGAGAAGTCGCCTCTTTTCCCATCTCGTAGAGACAACAGGTCCAGCCTATAGGTGGTTAAGTAAATAGCAAGACCTCAAGCTAGAGCAGGGGCACTCAAATCTGTGCTGGTATGTGGTGGAACAAGATGAGAAATTGAGAGCAATCGTTTAGAAACTTTTATCACAATATGCTAGAATAATTTTATCCTATTGAATCTAATAACAAAAAGTTCAGCTTGTATTTTGTATGCCTTTTATTTTTAGTTCAAGTAATTCATTTTTATTTTACAAAAGTTATGTTTCATAATGGATTGGGCATTATAGAAAAAATAAAGCTGGACTTTTACCACAGATTATTTGAAAAGCACTGAGCTAGTTCTGTGGCCTCCAAAAGGCAGTTCTGGGCACCTTCCTTCCAATGGAAACGATGGGTGAACTGTGGAGCGATGGGGACAGTGCCAGGGGAGGGAGTCCCAGAAGGGGAAGGGGTCTCCCTCATCTCTGGTTCCTTTTCCTTTTTCACCAAACAGCACGTACATCCCAGGGAAGTGCTGCACCAATGGTAACCAGAGTTGAGAGAAGACTGGAGGAGACTTCAGTGAAAGGAGGGCTTGGAAATGACGGGGTGGCAGGAGAAACTTGTCTGACTTAGGCAAATGTCCTTCACTATGGACAAAAGCAGGTAGAGGAAGCAGCTGAGAAATAAGGGTTTGAGAAGGGAACCACGGTTCACACCTCACTAGTCTGGAATGAAGCTGAAATTGAGTCTCACTATGTTCAAGATGCTCACATAACCTAGGAGGGGAGAAAGGCTGGCCATTGTCATCCTGTAATGCATGACTGTGCACTGACGTGCTCCTGTGGAGACATTGATCAGAGGAACTGTCTCTTTAGAAAACACAGAGGAAACAGAATGCTGGACAGGTCAGTTTTAATGAAAAAAGGTGGGGCCAGAAAAGAGCTGAGCATAAGATGGCCTCATTATCTATCTTAAAACAGAGAGATCCAAGCAGCTAAAAGGCAGCAGGAAGAATTCACTATCTTGTCTCACAGCTGTCTCTGCTGGTCCCTGCTCTGGTTTTCTAGTAAATCATGGTGTAAGGTGATGTTCAGGTGCCCAGGGGACATGGAACAGCCCACTGCCCTGCTTGCCTTTGAAGCAGTCGGCAGACAACCTTGTCGCTAACCCACGTTCTGGAGCGGTGGTAAGAAGAGATGACACCTTCCTCTTGTTGACTTTCATCCATGACTCAATATGCCTCAATACTCTTGTTGACATTGATGTACTTGTTGACTGAGAGGAGAGATCAGGTTGGGTGGGTTCAGGCTCTTCACTATGAGAAAAGCTTTGGTGTCTTTGCTTTTGGGAAAGAAAGGAAACACCCAGTCCTCTTGCTATTTTGTAAATTAGAGGGTGCTTCCTGCATTGTAAATTCTCCTGAAATATATTTTGTCTTTGACTTGGGTGATGACACAGGCATGTCTCAGTGTGCCTGCCATGCAGCATTATTATTCTGTAGTCTGAAGTGTTTGGGCTTTAGAAGCGGGTTGAGATTAGAGCTGGATGTCATACTGGTTGGCACCACACAGGAGGAGGGGCCTACAGCATGGTGGGCTATAGTCAGGCAGAAGAAGGATTGGACATTCAGCTACCATTCCTTTTGTGCTACACCCAAGTTAGTGACAATGTAGTCAGAGTTACTTACTTTTTGGGGATACTTTGCAATGTCTGGACCCAAGTGCAAGTAGTTGTAAAGAGACTGACGAAGAAGGGCAAGAATAACATAAAAGCCATTCCCAACTAATGTTTTAGAAACTTGTAAAGTCAAGCAGGTACTTTCTAGGAATGAAGTGCTAGGAAGAGCAGGCTGTGGTTCTAGGTCTTTGGCTCTCCCAGTTTGCTTGGCCTGAAATACCTGGGAACAGCCTGAAATAAAATTCAATCCACTGTCACTGCCCCCCAAAATTTATAATCTGATTGACTAACAAGACTGGCTCAGTATGAAACAATGGTAATAAGCAGTAGATTGTGGCAAGGATTGTAGATTATAGAGTTGCTTCAAGATACAGGGGCTGATGTGGGTCAGAGGGGTCAGGGAAGGCTCCTGGGAAAGTTGGGCTTGGACTGGCACTGAGTCCTTCCTTCCTTTGGATTCAGATGAGTTTGAGTCTTAGATTTGCCAGGACTTACTTTGGGCAAGTATATATGATCCCTGAGCATCAGTATTCTCATCTACAAGATGGGGAAAATAATAACTGTCTCGGGATTTTTGTGAGCATTAAATAACATGAGGTACCTAGTTGAAAAAGTGGTCATTGTGACCACGACTGCAGGGAATTCCCTCTCTCTGGGAATGGCTCATCAGTTTGGACACAGGGCTTAGATTTGTAAGGCTGCTATTTCTCCCAGGGGCAAGGGGCAGTGCTATAAACAAAGCCTGCCTCAGTAGCTGCTTTTCCTAACTATGTACCTAGTTCCCCCACCTGGATTAAGCTACAAGTATGTCTTAAACCAGAAATCCCAAGGTATAGCTTGCACCTAGAGAGATATTTTATCCAAGTACTCATTTGGCTAAAAAGACCAACGTTCTCAATCATAAAGCTGGTAAGTTTGTGAGCATTTCAGCTTCCCCTCCTAGACTCTCCCAATTCATAAACATTTCCCAATTTTATTATATACAAAAGAGGAAGTTATAAACTCCTAGCTTTGCACTTGAGTGCTATTTATTCTGGAAAAGCAGGCCTAGGAATCTGATACTTAACAACTTTTTTTAATTAGTAAGAACTTAGTCGTGAGTCGAAGGGAAGTACAGCACATGGTCAGGAGCAGCAACTCTGGATCCAGACTGCCCGCCCGGACTCGCTTCCTGGCTCTGCACGTACTAGCTACATTACTTTGGGTAAAGTCTTTAACCTCTCAGTTTACTCATCTGTTACGTGGGAAAATAATCGTACATATCTCATAGGGTTGCTGTGACAAATACATTAGTGAAAATTTACGTAAAGCACTTAGAGCAGTAAGTGGCTGACCTGAGTGCTAAATATGTGTTAGCCATCATTGATATCATTATGTCCTGGTGAAGTGGGGGGAGGATGGGGAAAATAATACCTGTGGCCTTGAGGCTTAATCACTAACTTAGGATGACTATGGTTTCAGGCCTCGAGGGCTGCTGTGCCCCTAAGGAAGAGGGCAGGGCAGCAGGAGAGCAAGCACCAGCTGGGCCTGGAACAGTGGGGCACACAGAAAAGAATGCTCTCGGGAAGGTATGAGCCCAAGTGCCAAATCCTAATGAGACAGCCCGGGTTGGATCGCTGACAGGAATCTGCCATCAGAGAGCCCCTTTAGAATTTGACAGTCTCCATTCTAGACTCTGGAATTCCTGGGTACAGCCCGTCTGCCAGCCTGCCCGAGACTCGTTTCAGTGGGGACGGCATGCTTACACAGGGCTGAGTCAGTAACAGACCCTTTGTTCTGTCTCCTGGACCTCTAGGTGCCACTGTACGGACATGTCCAGCTTGGCAGACAGCTGGCATCTTAAGGATTCAGGGCGCTATCAGATGGACACTCACTAAACAGTCCCTCCTGGACTTGTGGTGTGTGCGGCAGCGCACGTAGGCCTGCATACCTCGTATCTCTGCCCGGGCAATTACATCCCAACCACCCTGCCCCATTCCAAGGCAGCTGGGGCCAGCCGGGGCACAGTGTTTGGGGCAGAAGCCAGGTATTTTTCCTCCTCTCATCTTTTTTGATTCCATAAGCATTTTATTCTAAGCTCGCGTTCTAACTGCAATGTCCAACATGGGAAAACAAACCTGAAAGGCAGGAACTAAGCTGTGTCTGCTCATGGTGCTGCCTTTGGCTGCTCTGAAATGGAGCCAAAAGGCACAGCCTCTGCCCTCCAGGATAGAAAAGCTAGAAGAAGCATGTCCTTCTTTCCCCAGCTGCTGCCTGCCCCGTGAGCATGTTGCATATACCCACCTATTAGTGGTGCACTGTCTGGTCTGATGTTCAGATCTATATTTAAAGAATACTATGGGATTCAGCGCCCAAGCGTGTAAAGTGCACGTTTGGACATGGTCTCTTGGCCAGGCTCCAGGGTTGGTAGCCTACCCAGCTGGTCCTCAAAGCTGACCTCTTGCATAGTAGTGATCCCATACAGTTCTGAGGACAGACGATTTATGACCATTCACCCTGGTTTAGGAAGTCTCCTTGTGTAAGTTCTCTGATCTCAGCAGAGAGAACAGTGGTTGAATACTAACAACTGGTACCATTTATTGAACATTTGCTCTGCACCAGGCAGTGTGCTAAGGGCATTTTACATAGCAATTTCCTGCATGCCCCTACCTGCCACCAGCACTCCAAAGGAGATAGTGTAATCAACTCTGCTTTACAAATAAGGACACTGAGATGCAGTGATGTGAGGTGACTTGCTCAAGATCACCCAGGTAGGAAGTGGTAACGCCAGTGTTGGAATGAGGCAGTCTGATCCGGAGCATGTTTCTAACCAGCATAGTGCCCACTTCTGTGGCATCTCTCTGCTTATGTCTCTCCAAAGATTAGACCAATGCCTGGGAATTGTCACCCTCACTGTCATCAGCAGTCTCATCAGCCAGCAGGGGCTAGAAGCCTCCAAAGTTGGCATTTTGGGCTAATTTGCTATATCCTTGATGCTCTAACATCAAGAATAATGCAAAAATCAAGTTATTTCCTCATTGATTTCTATTACTTTGATTCAAGAAATATTTAGTGAGCGTTTGGTTTGTGCCAGGCGTTATACTAGAGCCAGCAAAGGGGGCTGCTACAAGGTAATTGCTTTCAAAGATCTTGTACTCTAGAAAGAGAAATAATCTCCCCAAATTCCCAAGATGGCCCGATAGGCCCTGCCTTCCTCTTCAGTCTCAATGCTTCCCATTCTGCTCCTTTGTCTCGGCCTCCTTCAAGCCCTTCTGTCGGCAGAGCTCCCCACCACCTCAGGCCTCTGCTCCTTCTGTGCCCTCAGCTTGAAACACTTCACACCTCTGCCGGGTCTGCTCCCCCTCAGCCTGCAGGTCTCAGCTTCAATCTGGCTCCTTTAGGGGAGTCTCTCTCACCCCCATGGATTAGGTGAGGTTCCCCCATCACATCTCATCATAGCTCCCTCTACTTTAAACTTGTGGGATTATTAATTAGAGTAGAGTGGGGTGGAATTCTGTAATTTATTCTTGATTTGATTAATCCACCAGCCTCCACCAGCTCCCTGAGGGCATCAGGAATGCTTTCGTGTTCACCACTGTATTCCCAGCACATAATAGGTGTTCGCTAAATACTCTTCAGTGAAGGAAGATTATAAATTATTTTTTAAAGAAAAAACTGGGGTATGTTGGTCTCCAGTCCTCCAAGAAGCAGCCATCAAGACAGGGGTAAATGTGCCAGGATTTTGTTAGGGGGAAGGCCTATTAGAAAAAACAGTGAGAGTAGTGGGAGGACGCTGGGAGAGTCAGGTGGTGGGGCAGATCTGATCCTAGAGAGAAGGGAGGAAGAGGGGAAGGAAGGAAGGAAGGAAAGAAGGAAGGAAAGTTGGGAGGAATATCCTATACATTCCTCTGCAGGCTGAGACAAGTTCAGCAGGGCCATCAAGGACTTTAGACCAGCTAAAGTGGACTGCTGGAGGGTCTTCTGTCTCCCAGGAACAGCTCCAGGCAGGGTCCCTGCCATACTCACTCATTGGCTGGGAGCAGCCGGCCGCGGTGGCGGTGGCCCGGCAGTTCCAAGCTCTACAGCTGGGCCTGCCACCCCAATATGCCCCCTTTGGAGGGGAGGCTGTGGGCCCATCTCCCAGCTGCCATGTGGGGGTTCTGAGGCCAGAAGATATGACTTCTGGTTTATAGGAAGGAGGAAAATGACCAAAAGTCTGTCTTCCATAAAAGGGCCGAAATCTTAATTTGGAGGCTCAGCAAGTTTTGAACACAGACTATTCTTAGACACTGCGGAAGACACTATAGGTTGAGTACAGATGGACTCTCCTCAGAAAGCTCATAAGCTAATTAAGAGACAAAGTAAGCTCCCATGCGTGCTCCTGAACGTGCTTCCTCAGTTCTGAAATGGAGATAACTCCACCTACCTCATGTGACATGTGACAATTAGATCCAGTGACTTCTGTGAATAGGGTAGGTGAGCAACAAATAGCATTTGAATATGAATTTTAAAAAATAACAATTCCTTTTCCTCTCCACCTTTCCAACTTTTCTAGTCACTTTAACAGGGCCAGTAGTATTTTAAGTAACTTTTGGCTCAGAAGTGTGAGTTCTTTGTAATCACCCTCATCAACAGTCCCTCTAGACTTTTCTTTAACATCATGTTGAATAAAAGAACCGCAGTTTGAATTATGTGATCAGCACCAAGGGGAGATTTAGTATCGAGTTACAGGGTTTAAGGAACTGTTTGGGGAAAGACCCAGCGTGTGTGCTGAGTGCAGTGAGCTCACTGGGGGGGTGGTTTCTTCACTCTTAACCCTGGGGCGGTGTTCAGGTTGTTCTGTCTCAGCACTGTCCTCGGGACACGGCTTAGTTATGGCTCTTTCCACAGATGAACACTGTGGGTCCCGGAGGGAACTGGAGAGTTGGTGTGGGGTGGGCCTCCTCCCTTTCCTCAATGCCAAGGAATGGGGCTGAGGTTTTGACCTTGGCCTTCCCCCCTCCCCACGCAGCCCTGTTATTATATATTACGTCTTCAGTACATTTGCCCCTGAAGTTAATCTTATCCTGGTCTCACCTGTTCACTTGTCGTGTCCTTTCTAGGAATTGGTTTTAATTCAACAACTATTTCCTGAGCAATTAGTCAATACAAGCCTTGGGCCTCCATTTTTGAATACATAGAACAAGGGGGAGGTCTGGCTAGGACATAAAATATATAAAGGAAAGGTAAACTGCTTTAAATAATAAAGTCTATTGAAACTGTATATGTGTTACCAAGTCTCATGGGAATTAAGAGGAAACAGGTTTTCCAGGGTGGAGATGCAGCGTTCGATCCAGGACTCAATGATAATCGTCGGAGAAAGGGAAGAGGAAGTAGCCTGAGAAAGGGCAGGGTGCGTTTGCCATGCTCACACCTTAGCCGAGTACCTGCAATGGCTGGAGGAGAGGAAAGGAGCCAAGGACAGATGAGAATAGAAAAATGGGGTTGTGGTTAAACTATGGCAGCCCTTGAAAATCCTGTTTAGGAGCATCATAGGTCAAGGAGAGCCGCTGATGCTTTGTAAGCAGGAGGCAAAGTTTGAGCTATTTAAGGAACAGTGTCTAGGTGAAGGACAACCTGAGACAGAGTGACTAGCACCACAGTGGTGCAGTAAATTAGATGGGAGAGAAAGAGAGAGCGCGCGCGAGAGAGATTACTTCTGTAGAAATGAAAACGGGGGCCATATGTGAGAGAGAGTGGGTGTGGGAGTGGAGAAGAGGGCTTTGAAGGTGAGTCAAGGTTTGTGGAGAGGGAGGGGGAGCCCAGGAGGAGGGGCTGCTAGGCTGGGAAGGGGGATCCTCGCATGGATCCTGTTGCATTTGAGGGGCTGGCAGGATGCGCGTCTGCACGTGGCCAACAGGCACTGGAAATCCAGATCTGGAGCTCAAGAATGTGGTTAGGGCTGAAGCTGAAGCTTTGGGAGTTGTCATCAGAAGGGTACTAGTTGAAATGGCAAGTTGTTCAGTTTCCTCAATCACCTAAAGAAATGCCTGGGTTTCTGGTTGCATGGGTGACAGCAGGTGGACTGGTGCCTGGATGATCAGTCCTGATCCCACCGAAACAGTCCTTGGATCCTTGAGATTCCAAGAAAGGGGTATATTAGCTCTGTCTCCCCTCACTTAGCACAGCTTCGCCTCTTCTCCCTCAGTTGTCCAGCTTCTAATTCTGCAAACAACAGCTGGAGAAAGTGAGTAAGGGCCAACTCGACAGCTGTGTGTTGGGAATCAAGAAGGCATCCAGGATGGAGATACAGTCTGGCTACAGCTGTTGCCAGAATGAGTGTGTGTGTGTGTGTGTGTGTGTGTGTGTGTGTGTGTGTGTGAGAGAGAGAGAGAGAGAGAGAGAGAGAGAGGGAGGGAGGGAGGGAGGGAGGGAGGGAGAGGGAGATAGCAGGGAGTGGGTAAAAATTGCTCACAAGCTTTTTTTAAGCATGGTAAAATAAATGGTCTTTAAAAATAGTTTGAATTCTGTACCAAAGATTATTTCACTTTATCTTTCCAAATCCTGGTGATTAGACAATCAGAAATCTAGCTTGTAGAGTCCTCTGATTGCAGATGCCCACCCTTTGCACACGCACGCTACCCTGACCGCACACTGACAGTGGAGTGTGTCAGTGACTCAGGCTGTGGCTGGAAGCTGTCTCCAGGAGGGGCACAGGGATCTAAGAATATTTAAAAAGATTAAAAGACTCTTGTCCCCAATCCCAGTTGAAGAGAGGCCTCTTCCTGGAAATTGATTAGGGATTTGTGTGTGTGGTTTTGTTCCTGGCCAAACAAGTCTCAAGCTAGGTAATCTGTTTCTAATCATAATTTGGATTACCCTCCAAACTAGCCAAATGTTTGTTTGTCTCAGGAGGCTGGACAAGCACCAGAGAGGCTGGACAAACCTCTCTCGAGGAGCTGGGAAAGTCCCCCACTAGTAGGCTCGTTCCGAGGTCGGCAGGTCACAACTGCTGCCTCTTCGTCGGGGCAAGGGCAGGAAGTGACCGTTGTGCACAGCATTCTGATTTCTTCAGTTTGGGGTTGTCCCTTCTGGTCACTGTTGGTTCTCAAACAAGTAATTTGCCACCCCTCCCCTCTGCCTCTTGGGACATTTGGCAATGTCTGCAGACTTTTGGTTGTCACCATTGGGGAGAGAGGGGAGTGCTACTAGCATCTAGTGGGTAGAAACTAGGGATGCTGCTAAGCATCCTACCATGCACAAGACAGCCCCCACAACAAAGAATTGTCTGGCCCAAACTGTCAATTGTGTCCTGTAGTACAGCCAGCTTTAACTAAAACCATACCTTTACCAATGTTTGTTTGTTCATAAATAGAGAACAGACGAGCTGGGCACTGTGGCTCATGCCTGTAATCCTAGCACTCTGGGAGGCTGAGGTGGGAGGATCACTTGAGGTCAGGAGTTCAAGACCAGCCTAAGCAAGAGCAAGACATCTCTACTAAAAATAGAAAAAATTAGCTGGACATGGTGCCTCACACCTGTAATTCCAGCTACTTGGGAGGCTGAGGCAGGAGGATGGCGTAAGTCCAGGAGTTTGAGGTTGCTGTGAGCTAGGCTGATGCCATGGTACTCTAGCCCAGGGAAAAGAGCGAGACCCTGTCTAAATAAATAAATAGATGGATAGATAGATAGTAGACAAGCCTTCCTTAGGTAGATGCTGGTAAACCAACTCTCCAGGAAAAAAACCCACAAAACCCTGATTTGTGGTCTTTGCTAATTTCCCTGATAAATACTCTCATCATATTTGATATCAAGTTGCCAAGCTGCTATTCTTAACATGGAGTTGGAAAGAAACTGAAGGTTCTATTCAGCCCAGTGCCCACCATCATAAGGCAAGGCAAGAAAGCATGGAATTCATTAGGGTGATTTTCATGCTTCCTCTAAAGAGGGTTGTTGAGAGTAGTTAAAATTTCTGCCAAAATTATTTTAAAAGCAGAATGGGAGAGGAGTGGTAGCAAGTGCCCCAGAAGGTCACGATTGTTCAATTATCCTTCCACCAAATTAAAAATCTTATTTAAAAATTCAGGCTTTTTCATTAACTAGCTGTGTCTGCAACTCCAGAAGCTCCACTCATAGATCACAGTGTGAATGGTGCCCTGGAGTTGTGAGACAGGTGATCCTCCTTCCTGAAGTCTCTTCAAACTCTTTACAGGTCAAAGCAGATGAGGGAGGATGCCCATCCTGACTTCTCTGTGAGGCAAACCCAGAATGACAGCTGCTTTTCTTTTAAGGAATCCTCACCAGACATGGAAGGCAACCCACTGGGCCAACCGTTCAGGACAGATGAGCTGACAAATGCTGTTGCACAAGTGTCCGCCACTAGCTCTGCCTGTCCTGCTCCTTCATGGCATCCTGTGCTTCCAGAAGCACGTACCACAGATCTGTCATGGTGCAGCTATTTGCCTGATTGTTTACCACATGTCTGCCTCTGGAGTGTAACTCCAAGAAGGCATGGCCCGTGTTTATTTTGTTCATTGCTGTGTATCCAGCACAAAGCCTGGCACCCACTAGGTGCTCAATAACCGTTAGTAGGATGGATGAATGAAAGACAAGCAATGAGACGTAATGCATATCCAAGTGGCTGGAGGGACACCTAGACCAAAAGGCAAGGCTGAGCAAGATCTCAGGGACTCCCCGTCCCTGAAAAATTGAGGGAAGGAATTCTAATATGATACCTGAAGCAGGACAGGAGAGACATTAAATCATGCCTTTCCTAGAAAGGTAATGGTGAGACACAGGTGAGACTTTAAAACTTACAGATCACAGCTGATGCAGTCAAAATCTGCTTTCCAGAATATGCTGCTTACCGTGGGGGACAACAAGCTGCAGGCATTCTTTGTCTAATTGCCCCTTGTAGACACTGCTATTACTTATTGAAGATTTGTGGCAACCTTGTGTGGAGCAAGTCTATGGCACCATTTTTCAAATAGCATGTGTTCACTTTGTGTCTCTGTTACATTTTGGTAATTCTGGCAATATTTCAAACTTTTTCATTATTATTATTTGTCATGGTGATTTGTGATCAGTGATCTTTGATGTTACTATTATATAGTAATTGTTTTAGGATACCACGAACCACACCCAAGGAAGACAGCAAACTTAATAAATGTGTGTGTTCTGACTATTCCACTGACCAACTGTTCCCCCCTTTCTCTCCTTCTCCTTGGGCCTCCCTATTCCCTGAGACCAGCAATATACAAATTAGGCCAATTAATAGCCCGACAATGGCCTCCAAGTGTTGAAGTGAAAGGAAGAGTCACATGGCTCTCACTTTAAATCAAAAGCTAGAAATGATGAGGCTTAGTGAGGAAGGCATGTCAAAAGCCGAGACAGGCCAAAAGCTAGGCCTCTTGTGCCAAATAGCCAGTTGTGAATGCATACAGAAAGTTTTTGAAGGAAATTAAAAAAAGTGCTACTTTAGTGAACACACAAATGAGAAGAAAGCAAAATAGCCTTATTGCTGATAGGGAGAAAGTTTGAGTGGTCTGGATAGAAGATCAAATCAGCCAGAACATTCCCTTAAGCCAAAGCCTAATCCAGACCAAGGCCCTAACTCTCTTTAATTCTACGAAGGCTAAGAGAGGTGAGGAAGCTGCAGAAGAAAAGTTGGAAGCCAGCAGAGGTTGACCCATGAGGTTTAAGGAAAGAAGCCATCTCTATAACAAGAAAAAGTGCAAAGTGAAGCTGCAAGTGCTAATGGAGAAGCTACAGCAAGTTGTCCAGAAGATCTAGCTAAGATCATTGATGAAGGTGGATACACCAAACAACAGATTTTCAATGTTGATGAAGCAGCCTTATTGGTAGAAGATGTCATCTAGGACTTTCATAGCTAGAGAGGAGAAGTCAATGGCTGGCTTCAAAACGTCAAAGGACAGGCTAACTCTCTTATTAGGGGCTAATGCATCTGAGGACTTTAAGTTGAAGTCAATGCTCATTTACCATTCTGTAAATCCTAGAGTCTTTAAGAATTATGCTAGATATACTCTTCCTGTGCAATATAAATGGAACAACAAAGCCTGGATGACAGCACATCTGTTCACAGCATGGTATACTGAATACTTTAAAAACACTGTGAGAACTACTCAAGATGCCTTTTAAAATATTACTGTTCATTGACAAAGTACCTAGTCACCCAAGAGCTCTGATGGAGATGTACAAGGAGATTAATGTTGTTTTCATGTCTGCTAACATAACATCCATTCTGCAGCCTGTAGATCAAGGAGTAATGTAAATTTTCAAGTCTTACTATTTAAGAAATACATTTTTATGGCTGTCCCTTTCACAGATAGTGATTCCTCTGATAGATCTGGGCAAAGTAAATTGAAAACTTTTTGGAAAGGATTCACCATTCTAGATTCCATTAAGAATATTCATGATTGATGGGAGGAGATCAAAATGTCAACATTAACAGGAGTTTGGAAGAAGTTGATTTCAGCCTTCATGGATGACTTTCAAGGGTTCAAGACTTCAGTGGAGGAAGTAACTGCAGATGTGGTGGAGAACTTGAATTAAAGTGGAGCCTGAAGATGTGACTGAATTGCTGCAATCTCATAATCAAACTTAAATGGATGAGGAGTTGCTTCTTATGGATGAGCAAAGAAAGTGGTTTCTTAAGATGGAATCTACTCCTGGTGAAGATGCTATAAACATTGTTGAAATGACAACAAAGGATTTACAATATTCCATAAACTTACTTGACAAAGCAGTGGAAGGCTTTGAGAGAACTGAGTCCGCTTTTGAAAGAAGTTCTACTGTGAGTAAAAACAGCATCACATGCTACAGAGAAAGGAAAAGTCTATTGATGAGACAAACTTCATTGTTGTCTTATTTTTTAAGAAATGACCACAGCCACCCCAATCTTCAGCAACCCTCAGCCCGGTCAGTCAGCAGCCATCACCATCAAAGCAAGATCCTCCACCAGCACAAAGATTACAATTCACTAAAGGCTTAGGTGGTTGTTAGCATTTTTAGCAAGAAAGTATTTTTTAATCAAAGTATGTACATTTTTTTTAGGTATAATGCTTTACATTCTTAATAGACTGTATAGTGTAAATATGAATTTTATATGCACTGGGAAACCAAAAAATTTGTGTGACTCACTTTACTGGGATATTCACTCTATTGCAGTGGTCTGGAACCAAACCCACAGCATCCCTGAAGTGTGCCTGTATATGCAATGGCTTCCTGAGCTGCCTCTGGATGAATGGGGAGGTGAAGTCGTGGGCCTCAAGGGGCTCATCACCCTCACAGTATGCCTTGGAATGAAGCACAGTTCCTTCCCTCAGGGACCACCTTGAAATGGCTGGGGTTGCCCCTAAGGCCAGGCTGAGTCACTGGGGCTGGATGTTGGAATTGGAGGTAGGGCTCTTAGGAGGTAACCACAGGGACTATTGAGAGAATATTCAACGAAGTTTCTCCATGGTCTTGTTCTGATACAACACTCCAGGTAGGAGAAAAACCAAAGGGAAGTAGGTAGCACAAGGAAAGCAAAAGTTAGCTTAAGACTAAGTCTCTTAGATTGTCCATACTCTTAAGAAAATTTCCTTTAGTTTGCAGTTCACTCCAACAGGCCAAGCACATTTTATTAATTTTGAAAATAACTCACTTTTAAGAACCAATTTACCCAATTTTGAAATGCACAGTTCTTTATGAGAGAAGTTCAGATTTTTGGACTCCAAAATGGACTAGTGGATAAGAAAAATGTGTTTTGGCTAAGAGGCCTGTGCTAGTCGGGATGTGTATGGTTTAGAGAAGAAGGATTAATATCAGGAGGAAGGCAATGCTGTCAATGAAAAGGGATTCACACTCATTTTATCAGTGGCATGCAGGAAAACTGTAGGTCTTTATTAACGCTTATGGTATACAGATGACATGGGCTCCACCCTTACTGTGAGCAAAGGATAGGACAGGAAGAATTCCACTCCTTCGCCACCAGTAAAAAAATTAGTCTTTCTCTCCCTCAATCCCCCCACTCTGTGTGTGTGTGTGTGTGTGTGTGTGTGGTTTGGTGGGGGTTGGCTTAAGGGTTTCAATGGATATGCTGGTAATAGTTTGGGGAGTAAGGCATACAATTGTCTGTAGAAAGATTTTCCTCCAGCTTTTAGGAGGAAAATCCATGAGAAGAGATGACTAATTACTATTTGAAAAGTGCTTTGAGATCCTTTGATGAGGGGTAATTAGAAGTGTGAGACATAATTCCTGGATGTGTGATTATGACATGTGACATGTTAGAGTGGTGTTAGAATAGATTATTCAAATACACCCCTCTCCTACATCCCCACACAGATGGGTATGTGCTGGGAGGGGCAGGGAGGGGAGGAGGCCTGCGAGGGGAGAGGAGGTGGTGGAGAAAAGACTGCGGTATTGCATGTTAACCTGGAGGAAAGACAGCCCCGGGACCCTAGCGTCTGTGCACAAGTTGCACATCTGAGAGTGGAACAAGGGCCTTCCTTTGTTCCCCAGTGGAGTTTCCTTCCCTAATCCCTTGCGATCTGAACTCTGTTCACTTTTGGGACAGCCTATTGGTTTAGTTTTTACCAAAGGAGTTAATGACTATTGTCACAATGGAAACCACATTCAATTTTTCAAGGGAACTTCAGAATTTTTTTCTGTTTTATTGTTAATATTATTGGGATAATAATCATCATTAAAATCTTTGTTATTCTCTACGTTTATAGAGCAGCTCTTTTTAGAAAAAAACCCGACATTTCTTTTTCAACAAAGTCTTATTTTGAGAGGGTGTGCTCTCTGTAATATCTGCTGTCTAGCTGGAGCGAGGCCACCTTTCAGACTGGCAGCAGGCCTTAACCTACCTCAGGTACTGCCTGGGAGGCAGCAGTGTGTGCTGTTAAACCTCAGAGTTTGTATCCAGCTTGAATGCTGAGTCTGCCCCTCCCACTCACGTGACTTTGGCCAACTCATTCAACTCCTCGGAATCACAACTTCCTCATCTGTGAAATAGGAGAGGAATAGTATCTACCTTTTTGTGTTATTGTGAGGATTAAAAGAGTAATTACGTATAATGCTTATAATAAGAGGTAGTATGCAGGAAGTACCAGATAAGTGCTTGCTGCTGTTTCTATAATTATTATTATTATCTCCTAAGAAACTGTAGGCTGATTTAAAGCAAATTATGATTATTATTGTCATTACTGTTATTAATAAAGTCTCCTAAAGAAACTAAGGTTGATTTTAAGTAAAGTGTTCAAGTCGATAAAATTATTTTTGGTGCTCTACTTCTATTCTTAGTTTCTTTCTTTTCCTTTAGGCTGTTTGAAATTTCTGACAATTTACCATGGCTCAAGGTTTTAGTGATGTTAAACACATTCCCTATGAATGCAAACTACTTAAGGCACAGACACATACAAAGTTCAATTCATACTTTTAAAGGAGACCAGAAGCTTAATATTTTTCTGAAAAACAAATGAATCCTATAGAAACAAATGAATCCTATAGATTTCTAGAATTTTGAAACTGGAATATCTAGTTCAACTCTGGTGTAGGCAAATGATTCGTCCTTGGAGATGGGCATAGCCGGTTAGTGGCAGAGTGGGACTGGAATCTGGGGTTAAGTTAGGTAATTAAGAGCTATGAACATGTGGCACATGGTATGCCTTCTTGTAAAAACTGCCTCTACTGAACTGCACTGTGACAATATGCCATCGGTTTCCAGAAAAAGATGTCATGAGATTGCTTACGAAACTATTTTATGCATTGAAGGGGAGTGTTGCTGAGGTTGTCATCCTAACCCTCTTTGTGAACACCCCTGAGGAATCAAAGCAGGAATAGCTGTTGCTTCTGGAACAATTGGTCTGTTCTCTTTTTAACATTTTTTAATATTTTAAAAAATATATTATTAATATTATTTTGATTGACAGATTATAGTTGTATACATAACAGATTTGTGTTCATGGGATGAACACCATGAAGTTTTTATCTAATTATGTATTGAATCTTTGCACTGGTTATTAGGAAGCTCAAGGACAAATTTACATTCTATCCCTGTGATTAGAAGCCAATAGCTACCACAAATTGCAGGTGTACAGCTGAAAACTTTGTAGCTAATTTTTCTAAACTTCGATCAACTAAAAAAAGGAGTTTGGGGGTCCTTTCCATTGCATACATTACCTTTTTCTTGGCTATTTATGATGTACCCACATTAGTATCTTAAACGTTTTAAGCCCTGCACTTGTAAAACTTGATTACAGAATATTTTTTAAAAATTATCTCAGCATTCTCTAGCTTGATATGAAATACATTTGGGGAAATACTGCCTTTCAGAAACCTATTAATATAATCAATTCCTGTTTATCGGATCCATGACAGTGCAAAGGTTGGTGAACTTCGTTCTTTCTACTTCTGTGCAGAAGGGAGAAAATCCAGGCTGTGTGCATGGGACCAGATGAGGAATGCAGTCCCTTCCGGCTCAAAAATTTGATGATTCCCAATAAAAAAGAATGGAGAAAAGTTTTCAAGAATGTCTGTTTCCTGAATTGAAAATTTAAGTTTGCTAAAATGAATACTAGAGTTAGAAATTAAAACAGTGTATACCATTTCTGGCATTGTTTATCCACGTCTAATCTAAAAGATTGCTTTAAAAAAATGATGTTTATAGAAACAACCCTCAGGAGTGTTTACAAAGATACATATTTTCTTTGAAAAGCATCAAAGTCAAAAGACGTAAGGTTTTCTCGAAACTCTTGTTTGTAGAATTTACAATTCCTCCTTCTTGCTTTGATAAAGTCTCGTATAATGAGGGTGATGAAACTTCATAGTGTATTATCAGGGGGCTATGCAACTAGATTTATTTCCTCAAGCATATGGCCCATTCAGAGACTACAGTGTTCATTCATAGGCACTTTTGCCTGTAAGACCCCTTCCCCTCCACTCTCCATTAAAACTAAACAAACAAAAAACAACAGCAAGGACCTCAATACACACCTTATTATGCATGGGATAATACTTACATGCCCCAGCCATAGATGTATTACCTGGGCATGAGCCTGGGGCTTGCCCTAGACAATACATCCAGCCTCTGGGGTTGTTCATCCCCTTGACCCAAGGGGAAATAGCAAAGCAGGGATGCCTTCAAAGAGAAGTGACTGGCTGCTGGGGAAGGACAGGCTTTTCTGCCCACAGCCTTGGGTGATATCCAACATATTTAGCAGCCTGCTGCCTGTGTCACCAGAACCTCCAGTGGCTTTCATTGCCTTTCGCTTTGTGTATGCCCTTGTGAAGGGTGGGATTTCGTTGTTTCTCTGGGCCACCTGTCTCTCTCATTGTATTTCTGTGTTTTTTTCTCCCTGTTCGACTTTTATTCTTTTAATTCAGATTGGATGCCTCCTATGTGTCAGGCATTATGTCCATAAAGTACATATGCCCCTCCTTGCCCTTGAGGAGCTCACAATATAGAAGGGCACATGGGCACTGGAAACCATTTCCATTCAATGTGACAAAGCCTCCAAAAGAGCCATGTATAAAGACCAGGGAGGCAGTAATGGAGGTGACATTTGAGTCTGGTCTTAGAGAATGTATTGGACCCTGATTTTTCCATTAAGAGAATTATTTTTTCTGTTTAACAGCAACCAGCATGCTAGAAGGGGAAGTGTAAGCAAATAACTCGTTTTCGTTAACTCAGGAGACTAACAGACAGAACCTATTAACTAAAAGCTAGACTCTTGTATCCCAAGAATGGAAAGACAAGCACCACATGTACTCACCATCAAATTGGTATTAACTGATAAACACATAAGTGCACATATAAGAATAACATCTATTGGATGTGGGGAGGGGGGGGAGGGGGGAGGGGACGGGTATTTGCATACACAAAGAGTGCAATGCGCACCACCTAAAGGATGGACATATTTGAAACTTGGACTTGGGGGGCAGGGGGGGCAAGGGCAACATACGTAACCTAAACATCTGTACTCCCATAATATGCTGAAATACTAAAAAAAAAAGCTAGACTCTTATTTCGAGCTCAGACCTGAATTATTTCAGTTATCGGAGGACAATGCCATCTGGAAAGTGGGCTGTCTGGAATTTACCCTCAAGTTTCCTTGATATAAAGATGTTCCAGGGATAGTCTTTGACTTTGGAAATTCCTAGAATTAGCTTTGCTTTATGTTCAATATGCCGAACTTCCCGATCTCATGGCAGACACTCAGAAAATAAATGGCATGTTTAAATTGCTCTAAAGACGAAAATAAAGATCATTACTGAAGAACTGGTTTTAACTGAAATTTCAGAAGAAATTTTTACAAAGCAAGAATGCGTGGGGTAAGCTGGCTCCTTGAGTTTGCCATTCCTTAGAGAGCTGGCACTGAACGCTGATTGGCAGTCCTGGTACCAGGAAGAACTCTGTGGATTTTTTTCAAGTTACTTTTATGAGACAAAACCATGGATGTCAACCATGAGGCATAATATCCATGACTTCCCTGGCTGTACAAATAGTTCTCTAATTTGATGTTAATAATAGAAAATCTTTCTCTTTAGAAAATACCCTGTTTCTTTAGACTTAGCACTTCAGGCATCCCCCGCCCCCCAAAAAGACCCACACCCAATTCAATGTAATAATGACTTTTGGCTGTCTATGTTTACTATGTCCAGACCCTGATAATATCTTTGCCTTTTGTCTTGGGTTGAGACAGTATCCACCCAGGTGGTTTTCCAGCCCTCAAACTTAACTAGGACCCTTTACACCAAAAACATAGAGCTGGCATAGCATTTGAAAACAGTGCCTATGTTTTGGTTTCCAATTTTTAACTCAGGAGCTGCTATTTCTGGACTTGAGAGTTTTTCTCCTCCTTATCTATTGTACGGCCCCTCATGAGATTTTAGTACACATCTGTCACTCATTCTAGACCTCAAACTCCTTAAGAACAAGGAATGTATCTAGATCATTTATCTTTGTATTCCATAATTCATTACATAAAGGAGACACTTAAGAAACATTTGTTAAATATATATTTTGTATTTATCCTAAAAGTTCATAAATTGGACCCTCAAATGCAGGTTTCCCTGTGCAAAAAGTGAAAAACAGCAAGTACCATGTATGCAAGTCTCAGAACTTGACTTCTCATAATAATTTTTTAAAAAAAGGCAGACCAAGGAATCTCCTCATAAATAAACTAAGTTTGAATCCTCCCCGCCAACCCCGTGTGATCCAAGGATCCTGATTTACTCTGTGCTCAAATGGGGCACTTTAAGATCTCGAATTTGTGATCGTATGCCATCTCAAGAAAGGTGACATCCGAGCTGGAGAGCTAGCGATCTCAGCCCTCTGTGGAAGGCCAAGGCAGGGTTGCTTCAACATTTCTTGTCTAAAATCCCAGTAACGTGCAGCTGCCATTTACTGGGCATCTGTTCTGTACCAGGCCTTCATGCATATGACCTCGGTTAATCCTCACTGCGCTCCGGAGGCTTAGAGGCGTTAAATGCCTTCCCCGAGGCCACATAAGTAAACAGGCCTAAAACTGAATCTACGAGCAAGCCTCCCCACAAACTTGGCATTCTCCCAGGGCTCCTTGTCTCAGTGAATGAAAATTTTAGCATCTCATTCGTCAACTGAGAAACCCGCCCTCTATATTCTAACTTTTCTCCCAGTCCTGTTGACACAATGCCCACCAATCTCTAGACTGCCCCCATGGCTGCCACTCCAGCCCCAGCCACCATCTGCTCCCCTAGACGATGAAGTAGCCTCCTGAGTAGTCTACCTCGCTGTCCTCAAATCTGTTTTCCACACTAAAGTTTCAGTGGTCTTCTCTAAAGTCACATATGATCATGTGATTTTCCTGCTTAAAAATCCTCTAGTGATTTTTCTATTCACCCTTAGAATAAAGACCAAACTCCTTACCCAGGCCTCTGCCACCCACTCCAGTTTCTGCTCACTTTCTGGGCTTCAGCTGCACCAGCTACACCAACTACCCCCTCAGCCGCTAGCCTCCTAGTCTGGGTTGACACCCATTCAACAGACAGTTCTGCTAAGTAGGGTCTTCCTCAAGGGACTTTTATATACTTCTATGACATTGTGTGCCTTTCTTTCATAGTTTTCATTTTATATTTACATGCTTAATTATTTGATTAATATCTGGCTTTCTCATTAGCCTGCAAGCTGCATGAGAGCAGGGACTGTGTCTATTTTCATTCACAAGATCCAACCCTAGAAACTGACATGTTTTGAAATCTCGATACATCTTTGTTGAATGAATTCATGCACTGCCAGTTGGGAAGTAGCAGAACAGAGATTAGAACTCACAAGTTCTCCAAATCCATGTCCAGCTTCCTCCTGTCTTCAGGGTGTGGCCAGGCCCCCAAATGGTCACTGTTATCAAATGACCTCAAATGTGAAGAGAGGAAGGGAGGTACCTGTCCTTCCACATGTGAGGGAGTGCGGCCCATGCCTCCCTCCTGGCTGGGGATGTGTAGGAAGGGGCTGTCGATTGAGCTCACGGTCACTGAACACTCACTCTGTTCTGGTACCATTCTGGTGCTTTACATAGATTCTCACAATTAATCTCTCTCAACAAGCCTTTAGAATTAAGCTTTCTTTTTTTAACAGGTAAGGAAAGTATAGCACAGGCAAATAGGGTAAGTTGCTTGCCTAAAGTCACCCAGGTTCAAGCCCAAGCCATTTGTCTCACATTAATCATCCCTTTGCCATCTACTCTTGGCTTACCTGGGTCAATTTTTTTTCTCCTGAGTCCCTCTCTGATCTTAGCTTCTGTTCTTTTCCTTTTCAATCTGCACTTATCTCTTCTTCATTAGCTCTCTTCTCTCCACCCTCCCTCTTTCTCTTCTGCTATCCTCCCTCCCTCTCTCCCTTCCAATTCCATTAGGGATGAGAACCATGACATTATTTCCCTGAAATTTGTATTTCAGGCAGCTTTCTACCAGCAACCAGAGCTTCCTGAAATCTTTGCTACTTTACAGAACAAAATGCAGATTAGAATTATAAATCTCAAGCTTGTGTGCTCTTGCTTTTCTGATTGGGTAAGAGACAGTTTTAAAATCACCTCCTACTTTGAGCTTTGAATTTGGACTGGTAAAGGCAGTAAAAATGGTATAAAGAAAGGGAAATGCACTTCAAACCCTTCCCCCCCCCCTTTTCCCTGTGAGAAGGCCACTGCAAATTGTGCAGATGCTTCTCAAATACAATTAGATTCCCCTGCTGCCCGCCGATTCCCTCCACATTGCATCTCTTTTCTTGAAATCGCTGGAGCCTCTCTCGGGACACTAGGTAATCCGAAGAAAGAATAGAGTGTTCAGGCAACACAAGTTCTACAGAGAACTAAGGCACGCTGATTTGCATTTCTGGGTCAGCATGATTTCACTTTTATTTAACCCTTGTACTGACCCTTGTTTTTTGACACATTGGCTCTATCTGCCATCTGAGAGCCTGCGAAGTGCTCAAGTGGAAGAAAGTAGGTGTCCCCCAGCAACCTGAAGCCTGCAAACCACCCTGACGCTGCTCTGCAAGTTTCCCAGAATCACTAAGGTGCTTTCAGTGAGAAATTGGCCAACATTTTGTGCTTCTGAATGGAGGTTTTATTCACATTTAATAAGGCAATTTTGTGTGTTAATGGAAAATAAAATGAATATTAGAAATGATGAATTCAGATGTGCTCATGGCCGCCAGAATTTTATACTTCTTGCATGGTTGTTCATCTGTAATGTAATGAGAATGGTAATGGAGAACAATGGATGTCATATTCTCTTTGTTTTTGGTATGAATCTGCTGGGAATTCCATGAAGACCCACATATATAGCTTCCTGAAAAAAAACAAAACAAAACAACTATATCTCAATTGAATCAATTTGAATCAATACCTTTTTGAAGGGGGGTATGTGTGTATGTATGTGTGTATGTGTATATACATGTGTATACACACACACACACACACACACATATATAAACTTGAAGCAATTTATATTAGTACCATTGCACTTATTTTTATATATTAATACATTCCCCAACATTAGGTATTCTTATTTAAAAATTATTTTTCCAACTTGACAAGTGAAAAATGGTATCTCATACTTGTTATAATTTGTACTCCTTAGATTCTTAATAAAGTTAAATGTTCTTGCAAATGATTATTGGCCATTTTTAAATTATTTATGTCCTTTGACCATTTTTCTTGTTTATCTTTTCATTAATTTGTAAGATTTTAAAAAAATATAATAAGACCATTAATTCTTTGTCATCTTTTTGATTTGAATTAAAACAACTGTACTGGAATAAAAGTGATGCAGATTTTTTCTTAAGATCAATTCAGCTACAATCAATTAGAGAAACAAAGCATACCCTGCACACACCTGGTGTGTGTATGGGTTTGTTAACTTGTATACCCCAGTTATTTTCCAGCAAATTCTTCCAAATCAAAAGCCAGAGAGCATCATCTTTATAAGCAATTGTGGTTTTATTTTGAGATAATTAAGTAAAGGAAAATTACAGTTTTTGAATATTAGCCAATCTTATATTTATAATCTCCATTTCCAAAGAATCTTAATTCAAAATATTTTTAAAGGTCAATTTCTGTTTTCTTTTAATTTAACTGCTTCATGAGTGGTGTAGCCTTTTCTCTATTTTAGCAGTAATCTAAATTTGGATAAACATAGATCAGAATTTTGAACTTCAAGATGGACAAAAGGAATTCCAAAGCTTGGATGATCTGCTAAACTGGATACTTGAATAGATTTTGATGTTTGATGGTACCATTTTCCTTTCTCTCTCTTTCGTTTTTACTATTGGCTACATGATCTTAAATGAATCTCCTTCTTTGCTTCTGCGCAGAAGTAATGACAGTGCTTCTTCTACCTGCCTGAGACAGGGGATCGGGGGTGCTGGTGGTATGTTTGACCTGCCAATGAGATCTCTTAAGTGTATGCAAGTATTTTCTAAAGGAAAATGCTTACCCATTTCAAAGTATATTTTTTTCCTGTGGCTTAAAAATGTAGTTTTGCTTAGATGTGCAAATATGCACGTGTGTATTAGTTTGCACATACGTTTTGTTGCCTATTTAGAATTACTCATAATCAAAAACATTTTTTCAATTTGTCTTTCAGAATTGTAAAATGTACACATAATTTTAAAAAATTCTAATAAGATTGCTTTTTCAAATCGCTGGCAGTAACTCCTCTCATGAACTAATGGAGATAATGACGGCTGCATCTTAACCCAAAGAGTAATTAAATGGCTCTGTCAAGTTCCCCTTACCTAGAAAAGGGCTGCTGTCTCTAAGTAGAGCAACACCATCACTTGTTTCCAGATTGTGGGGAGGGAACGACAATAATACTTTAAGTGGTGAAGTTGGCATTTCCCATCTGTCGTATCTCAAATACAGGATTCCTTCTCTCTACCAATCAGAAATATAAAATCTCTGCCAATAGTTTGACCATCTGGATTTCCCATCATACCCTGTTTTCACACCTGGAGATTCAGAGCAGATCTTTGATGGATGTTTTTCAAAACTGCCTCATAACATCAAAGGACAGGTGAACAATATTTTTCCAAAATTGTAAACGGTAGGACCAACATTCATAACTTTTGTTGCTGCTTTTAGAATTGTTAATAATCTTAGCCTCTGGGGTTTTGTCAAAAGTGCTCATTTTTTCTTTGGAGCAAGCTACCACATTCTCACTAGCTGCTTACATTTAACAATGTCAGAGCTAAGATTAAAGCAGTGGGCGAGAGTAGGCCCAAGAAGTTCAATATTAAGCACAGTGAATTCCATATTCAACTTTAATTAAAATATCCGCATGCTCATGGTTTGCCTTCTCTTAGGTAGCCAAACACTACCGAGGTTTTGTCAGCTGGCAGACTCTGCTAATTGAATAGTCATTTAAAATACCACTTCGAATCTGTCCAAGGGCAATGCATTATTCTGAATTATTATTAAATTGGCCATTCCTGCAGACCGATCTGCCTTCAATGTGGTGGGCCCCAAATTTCCTTTTTTCCTTAGTCACTCCTCAAGCAGCAATTTGCCTACTTTTGCTCTTACCTAATTTTAAGGGGAATGACAGACAAACCATTAAGCTTTGGTTTCTCTCTAGATCCTATCAGTTTCCTCAAACGCAGTAATCCCCTCTGTCAGCCCCTGGTGTGCTGCCGGGGATTACTGGGCCCCACTGGCCAGCTGCTGCCTCTCCCCTGCAGAGCTATTTGCTTTTAGAGAGTAAGGAACTAATTCTTCCAAGTATCACACCCTTGGAGACCCTTTAGCATGAACAACAGTGTGGAAACAAGAGCTCTCATTGCTTTCCTGCATCAGACAAAAGGACCTGGTCACTTAAATATCACATTTTAACTTCTTTTTCAGTTCAGATGAGGGAGCAGGTGCAATCTTGTGGCAAAATGAAGCTGACCCTTGCTAGGATCCTATTGTCTGCCAACTCTGCCCCAGCAAGGCAGGACTTTTCAATAATAATTAATACGTTTGAAAGCTTCAGGGCACAGGGAGATAATTAAATACAAGATTGTGACCATCCACTCTGAATCATGTAGCATTACTAATAAATGTGATTAGAGGAACTTTCATCTGTTAAGAATGTGGTATTTGCAACACGTTGCCGCCTCGTTGGTAGGTTTACTTCCTCCTTTCTTTGTAAAGCTTCACAGTAAGTAGCCCGGTGTGAAACTGGAACTCAGTGTGGGAAAAGAGGACGGGTGGAGGAGCGGTCATGTTATTAAGTTATTGCAAATATAGTGACTGGTGATTTCACACGTACGCATTCCACATTACAGGAAGTTTGCACGTCTAAGAAAACCATCCCCTGTTGGCCCCTCACCACCAAATTTTCCATTGCCTACCCCTAAAACCCCAGCTTCCAAAAGCTTGCTTATTTTGTCATGTCAAGCATTTTTTGTATAGTAAAGGAAGAATGGGGTCATTTGAATTTGAAGAATAAAAAGCAATCTACAGGAATCAAGCAAATCTAAAGGACAAAAGAATTTTTTTGAGTCATTTGCAGATTATAATTATGTTCCCCCTGAACTCCACAATGCTTATTTGAGATTGCTTTTTCTGTTTCTTTAAGGAAACCAAAACAATGCCAGTAAAGGCACAAAAAATGTCACCAACTTCATTTGTTCACTGTTGCCCATTCCTTCTTATTTCTTTTCCTTTTTTATATATAAAAATTTTTCTTAGTTTTCTATTATAACAAGTAATCTCTAAGTAAAAGCTCATAAAATTCAAATACTATAGAGGCATATAAATTAAAAACCATGCACTCCTTCCTCAGTCCTGCTTCCCTACCTGGAGTAATCTCTATTATAGTCTTTTGATGTGTGTTCTTCCAGCCACATTTACTTTTTACATGTTTGTATAGCCAGAATTTGTTAGGGCTCCTATGAATCCTTGATAAACATACTAAAAAAAATACAGGCAAGGAAGGAACTGACTAACAACAGGCACGTTTCCAAAATGTGCACAAAGTACAGGGGAAGGGAGGACAGAGTTGAACTCGGCCGGAGAGATGAGAAGAGCTGCCTCTGCCTTTCTCCTCCGGTGGGCGTCAGCATCTTGAGGGCAGGGCCTCTATCTTGATCATATTTATAAACTTATCAGATTAGAAAAATGCTTCCTAAGTAGATGGTGCTGAATGAATGAATAAGAATGAAGAAAAAGAACTAACTAGTTTGGGTTAGGCAGAGGTCACGGACATAATTTTAGGCTTTTTTAGTTTAGCAAAAGCTTGCTCTGCCTGTATTTTGTTCTCTACCTTTGGTTTTTAATCAGTAAGCAGCAAGCGCGTGCCACTTTGGGGTTTAGCATCACAGGGAGTTGCTGCTAAATTGAACTACTCTTCAAGATAAAAATCCTTCTGCAGGGAATCCATACTTAGAAGAGGAAGTTTTGAATCATCTTTACCATGAGCTCACTGGCGGATAGTACTAGAAAGGTCCCTAAGACTCAAAGTAGCTTCTAGGCCCACTACTTTCTTTTAGGAAAAAGGGACCACAGGGAATTCTCTAGGTTTTGATGCCCACCTCCCCCACCATTTTGGTGACAAATGGTTGAGCCAGGAATCAACACCTGACCAAAAGCCATACTGCTTTAGGCTCTTCAGCCCCCTACGAGGTGGCCTGGGGTGGCAGTGGTTAGAGACTGTCTGAACCAAAGTGTCTCTCCTGGGGAATTTGAACTCAAGACCGATGACTAGAGAGACCCAGAAATAGAGAAAAGCAGATGGACTGACAAACAGAAGGTCATCCAGTGTTGACACAGAAACTGGGAGACGTGGAAAGAGAAGGCAGGGAGCAGACACTATGAGGCAATATAGATTACTTCAGTAAATAGACACTATGAAAAAAGGTGTGGAAAGCCATCGGGTAGTAGAAGATTAACAAGAAGAAGCAAGTAAAGAAAGGAATAGGGTGCAAGGCAGGAATGGCAGGCTGCTGGAGGGACTGCAGCTCTCAGTCCGAACCTAGTTCTAGTTCTCAATAGGCCTCTCCATAGGACTGCTCAAACATAACAGCTTCCCCCACAGGGAGAGAAGGGGAGAGGGAGAGGTGGATTGAGGAGAAGAGGAAGAGAGAGAGAAAGAGAGAGAGAGAGAGAATGCATGTGCTCAAGATGGTAGCTGAAGTCTCTTTATAATTTAATCTTGGAAGTCATGTACCATCACTTTTGCCATATTCTATTTGTTAGAAGCAAATCACTAAGTCCAGGCCACACTCAGGAGGAAGGGAATTAAGGAAGTGTCACTGTGGATGTATTTGTAAAACCACCAGCCCCTCTTCTTCATTCCTGCTTCTGTGGTCCTAGTTCAGCCTCCATCATTCCTTACCAGTATTTGTTCTTAAGATAAAGACCAAGATCCTTAATATAGTCTACATGACTCCTGCCTATTTCTGGGTTACCACCTGACTGTATTCAATTTATCTGTCAGTCTGTTTTTCTCTATTTCTGGGTCTTTCTCCCCCTCTCTATCTCATGTTCAAACTTCCCAAGAGAAAGGCTTTGATTGGTTCAGGCAGTCACTATCTGGTGTCACTCCAGGTCACCTCATGAGGGCTGGAGAGTCTAAAGGAGCCTATCTTTTGGTCAGGACTTGATTCCTGGCTCAATCAGTGTGGCCAGGCTGGTAGGTAATCTAACCCTGCCTGACACTCCTTATGTCAAGCCACAGTCCCCCATTCCTGGCTCTACCTAACGGGCCTTTTTCTAGAAGGCCGAGAGGGTTATTTCTCCTCCTGCCACTGAACCTGTGTTCATCCTGTTCCTCTGCCCGGCAGGCTCTTCTCTCCAACCCCACTTGGCTCACTCCTGCGTTTCTTTACTTCCCAGCCGTGTGTCACCTCTTCAGGTCCAACTTCCTCACCCCTCCTACTACATTAGGCTTCTTATGAGCTCTCAGAACATTTGCTCAGTTATTGAACATCTCCTTCCTCCTCTAGACTGTGGCCTCCATGAGGGCAGGGAACATTTTGCTTATAGTGTCTGGCGCTTTCTGTGAACTCAGTGATTATTTATTGTATAAAGTCTCCAAGCTCCCCTGTCTTAGACACAGTGGCATAATCAATCTTTCGCCAATGTTGGTGCTTCTTCCTTGCTCAAACACTCTGGGTGGTCCTCTAGTGCCTGCAAGCAGAGCCACAGCTCTTTGCCTGGCATTCACAGCCCTTGGTCATCTGGGACCAGCTCCCCTTTCTGGTTTTGTTTCTCAGCACTCCCTTTAACAGACCCAAAAGCCCTAACTGCAGTGAACTACTCGCTATTCCTAAAGCAACACTGTGCTGTACTCTGCATCTTTGCTCATACTGTTCCCTATATCCTGGAATGAATTCTGCCCACTGCAATTATATCAAAATCTCTTTCTAGAAAAACTTTTGCTGTGTATTTGGTGTATTGCTTGTTTTTATAAACAAATACTTATGTGTACTTACTATGTACTAAGTACTAGTTTAAGAACGTTTCATGTATTAGTTCATTTAATGATTATGACAACCTTACAAAATAAATCCACTTACTATTCTCAGATAGTCCTAGAAAGCTTAAGTAATTGGCACAAAGAAACACCTAGTATGTGCATAGCTGGAATCTGAACCCAGGTGGTCTGGCTCCAGAGTGCGACTTTGAAACCTGGGTACTTTGCTTCTAGACTCTTACTCTTTGAGAGTAGTGGGGGTTTCTCATGATTCATCTTTGTATTTCCCATGGGATCTCACACCCAGTAGGTTCTGACTAATTTTTAATAAATTAATAAAGAGAAATAAGTGCCTCATGCAGAAAATGATAGCAGAAAGCTCCACCTGTCCACAAATAACACTCTCATGCTTTTATTTTGTGGTCGCAAACCCTCGATCATTCCTCCCTGGCTTAAAGGATCTAGTTTGATGACTAATGGTATTTTTTTAAATTTTCATGTTTTTAACTTTTTATTATGAGCATTTTCAAACAATGTAAAAGTAAAGAGAATAGTATAATCGAATTCTATATACACATCACCTAGCAGTACAATTATTAACATTTTGCCATATATGTCTTCTGTAAATTTTGCTGAATGAATTTCATTTAAATCATGGATATCGTGACATTTTACTCTTAGATACTTTGAGAAAATGAGGGCATTTTCTTAATCACAATACCATTTTTACCTATAAATTAATAATAATTTCTTTATATCACCTCTACTTAGTTTGAATCATATTTCTTCAATGTTCCAAAAATGTATACTTAAAATTGGTTTATTCAAATCGGAATTCAAACCAGGACCCCACACTGTATTTGGTGTTTATGCTCCTGATTGACTGTACATCACTCGTAGCTTTGGACTACTGTCAGTTAGCGAGGTCCCAGGAATGCAGATCTGGCAGGGGTAGGGCACACCAGGTTGAGAACCCCAAGAGAATTTAGAATTTTGACTGCTCTGAGGATAAGCTGAGATGATCCTACTATTTCTTCCTAAGCCCTTCCAAGGGGAACTTGAGCCTGATCTTCCACTTCCCCACCCCTGTTTGCCATGTTCCAGCCACATTCACCTGGCTCTTGTCAGCTCTGCTAAGGACCTTCATGCATCAGGGCCTCCTACCTGCTGATCTGATGGCTTGAAAAGCATTTGCCTCATGAATCTCTCCTCATCCTTCAGGAATCAGCACAAATGTTACATCCTCAGAAAAGATTTCCTTGGCCTCCCCCACCTCCATGCCCACACTAGGCCAGAAACCCACATGAAATTTTTTCATTGTACTAGTACTTTTCTTCTAGAGCACCTATCCCACTGCAATTAAATAATTATTTGTGGGGACTTACCCTTTTAATGTGTCTTTTCCCAGCTGAGACTTAAAGCTCCATGAAGAAAAAAGCCATGTCGAATGTGTTCACAGTTGTGAACAGCATCTAGCAGAGGGCCTCAAAAATGTAGAATATTAGCCCAGGGTGGTGGCTCCCACCTGTAATCCTAGCACTTTGGGATCCCAAGGCAGAAGGATTGCTTGAGGTCAGGAGTTCAAGACCAGCCTGAGCAAAAGCTAGACTTCATCTCTACTAAAAATAGAAATATTAGTTGGGTGTAGGGGAGGCTGAGGCAGGAGGATCACTGGAGCCCAGGAGTTTGAGGTTGCAGTGAGGTATGATAACGCCACTGCACTCCAGCCAAGGCGATGGAGTGAGACCCCCATCACAAAATAAATAAATAATTTAAAAAATAAAAAAATAAAAATATAGGAGATCAATGGAATAGTAATGAGAGAATGGATACATGAATGGATGGGTGGAGGTAGCCAGGAAACCACTCAAATTTCTGGGAATCTCTGAGCAGTGGATTGACAGAGCCAGCTGGATCCTCTAAGGCCACCTGTGAGTCTGGATGGGCAGGTCTGGGAAATGGTCAGAGATGACTACTTTGGGATGAGAGAAGGTGAAAGGAAGGTTGCAAAGAAATTTGAAGAATTTGTTTTATGGCATTAGTTTGGCCAAGTGGTGTCTCTCCTTGCTTTGCATTCACTTCTGAGATATAGAGAGATTTCTCGAAATCCAGTTATCCTTGATGACAAGTCACAAGGAAATTCGAAAGTCCCTAAGATTTCTGATTTCTAAAATTTCTTCTTTTTAGATGCAGCCCAGAAACTGATGTTCAAGAAAGACAAAGCCTTGGATTCCATACCTTTCCCTGAAACTTCTAGATTCAACACAACAAAGAGTCTGTTATAAAGCAATGTTAATCTTCTGTAGAATTTCACTAAATAATTTCCTACCGAGATCTCAGCAGTTCCTTCCATAATGTTCTGAGCAAATGTGTTGGAGCCACTTAAACACAGTACTTTCCTCATGATGGCAGAGCTCACAGACACCATTTACATGCACCAGTAGCATTTAGACCTTAACTATAAATTACTGCATAAAGGTTAATAGAACCGAGCCAAGCTTTAGGAAAGGCCTTATGTACAAAATTGCCCCATACATCGCTGGATGATAATAAAATAAACATTGGAAAGAACAAGAGGTGTGGCAAGAATGAAAGAGCAAAGTTCTTTGAATATCAGCAGAAATTCCTGTCAATGGAGTAGCAGAGCAGAGATGCTAATTTCTTGGGTTTTCTTTTATTCCAACAGCAGAAAATTCAATTTATGGTTGTTTCCTCTTGCCCTCTGGCCTTCAATTGGTAAAACAGTCCATTTAAAATGCCTACTGAATTAGCTCTAAGGTTTTCCTTTGATATTAATAAGGTCTACTTACTGGAAGAGTGACAGCTGATAGTGTTGGTAAGGGAAGCCCTCCACTCCCCAAATTTTATAAGCATCTGGGTACATCTTTAAGTGAAAAGAGGCACACCTGCTTTATGTGATGATCATACCATGGTTAGACTGGTTTTATGTAGCAGCTCCATGCGTATTAGTTATATTTTTTATCTGCTTTTGAACAACTGATGGGAACACAGAACATTTCTAAGTCCCTCATTCTCTAAAAGGAAACATGACAGATACACACTTGGCTTTGAAATGAGTTACAACTGATTTTGTAGTCACTCTGAAAATTTACATGGGAAGGCAAATGGGTGAGTTTGGTCACTTCAGTTCTCTTTTTTTGAGTCTTGTCAAACTCCAGATAAGAAGAAGGTGTCTACTCCACCCAGTTCCCAAATCTTGCTGGTTTAGAAACCTAAGTGGTTCACAGGCTTTTAGCAGATTATCATGTCATCCCAGGAGACTCAAAGGGTGAGTAATACTCAGTATCTGGTCTCTGGGTCTCATCCCATAGCTGTGACAGTAGTTGCAATAACACCTCCAGCAACCCTTCCTTCCTCAACGCCCAGCAGCAGTCTCCGTGGGCTGGTGGGGTCAGTTTCCTCCTGCAGCATGTCCAAACTCAGCCCGCGCACCCATCTCTGCAAATGCAGGCCACGGTGCTGGAAGATGCAATAACCAGTAAGGCCTGGCAGGTTTCATAGGTGTCGCTTCACCTGCCATTATCTTATAGCACCCTGAAGAGTAGAATGCGCAGAGGAAGGCACTCCAGTAAGAAGCAGAGAATGTAGACTTATGGGGGAGAAGAAGAATTTCTGTAGGACAGTAATTACAAACCTGTGTGGCAAGAGAACAACTGTGCGACTAATGCCCCCATGGTTATGAAAGATGCCCTGAGCTAGTCAAACTTCAGGTTTCAATTTCATCCCTAAAAGAGCACATGAAGAACTTTCTTGTTTGCTTTTTTAGACCAGAAAAACAGATGCATTATAGGGTGGAGGCAGAGGAACACTTAAGCCAACTTTGTTATTTTCCAAGGGGTCCCCATACCAGAGATAAGAATAGAAATTAGCATACTATGTCAGCTCTAAGTCGCTCAAAGCTAGGTCTGTCTCTGATGGGATTTAGTGACTCAGGCCAGGGGACAGCAAGTTATCCAACAAAGCCTTGACTTTCACCCCAAACATCTTGGTTTCCCTTACCTCATTTTGGATCCGGTATCCCTGCATT
>NW_012148319.1:484496-517510 GCF_000956105.1 Propithecus coquereli
TTGACCATTATTCTGTCTTCTTTTGAAAACTTTCTGTTCATGTCCTTCCTTCTCCACTTTTATCTTTCCACATTTGTCCTATAAGCTGTGAAGACAACAATGTCAGATTCCACTCACTCCATGTCATTACCCCTAATAACTTCAGTCAGCATTGCTCTCTTGCCACTTCCTAATTTATTTTCTGATAATACTCAATTTGGTATTTTATTATATGTTGCAGTAGTTTTTTATTGCTGCTGTAACAAATTACCCCAAACTTTGTAGCTTAAAATAAGAAATTTGTCATCTTGCAGTGCTGCAGATAGAAGTCCAACAGGACTGGAATCAAGATGGCAGGCCTTCGTTCCCCCTGGAAGATCTAAGAAAGAATGTTTCCTTGTTTTTTCCAGCTTCTCCAGCTGCCTGCGATCCTTTGCTCAGGTCCCCCTGGTCCCCCTTCCTCCATCTCCAAAGCCAGCAATGCAACATCTTTCTGATTCTGCTTTTGTTGTCATATCTCTTTCCCTGTCTTCTGCCTTCCACGTTTAAGGATCCCTGTGATTACAGAGGGCTCACTGAATAATCCAGGATAATATCCCTATGTTAAGGTCAGTAAATTAGCAATTTTAATTATGTTTGCAACTTTAATTCCCCTTTGCTATGTAACCTAACATAGTCACAGGTCCTGGAATTAGGATGTGGACATCTTTGGGGAGACATTATTCTGTCTACCACGTAGATTTACTTCTTTATAGCTTTCCCTATTTTGGTGTATGGAAATTTTGATCCAAGCAGACTGTGGACTTCTTTAAGGCAAATATGATAAAATGCTTTTCTTTCCTGTATTTTTTATCTTCCCTCATGGCATCTTCAAGAATGCCAGAACTTAGTAGGATCCTGGTAAATACCTGACAGTAGCTCCCAATTGTTTGATTACTTTAGTCATCCTTCTCCCATTTTATTAATATTATGTCTTTCCTGAAAGTTTGTACGTATAGAATATTCAGGTATTGAGGTACTGCGTTTTATACATGTGTTGGCTAATGTTTACCAGAAGGAGTTGCTGGGGATGGCAACCAGAATGGTTAGCAATTAGTCTCTTCACAGCTCTGCTTTGATTTTATAGTGGATAAAAATATCAAGTTAGAAATTGTGGATATATGTGATGAGAAGAGGATAGAAGAAATAAAGGACAAGTACAGAAGTATCTTTGTGATTCCTCCACCAGCTCCTGGAGACAGATGGTTTCTTTCATGTGACAATGGAAGCCAGATTGTAGACTAAGCCGGATGCTGACAGCTCTTCCTTCCTGGAAAGTCCCAGAACCTCCGTTAGTAGGAAGAAACCACAATATTTCTAGCAGATTCCAAAGAAAATCCTGCCAGTGGCTTGCAATTGACTAAGAATGTCACATTCTGTCTGTAAGACCAAAGAATGGCTTCCAACAAAGAGTTCTAAGAGCATTTTATTCTTGCTAATCTGCTCTCTCTTCATATTTTGGCTTAATTACAAACATAGGTTCAACCATAGGCATCATAATTTATTAATTCATTTAACTAAAAACCAACTATTCGTTGGGTACTATATTGGTGCAACAGTCAAAAAACATTAACAAACATGTATGTAGGGATTACTATGTACCCCCAACAATTTATTGCTCCAAGTCACCAAATCATACTAACTTGTTTAGTCCTCATAATAAGAAAAAGGTACTATTATTATACCTATTTTATAGGTGGGAAAACTGAGGTTCTGAGCAATTAAGTAATTTGGTCAAGTGCTAGATCCAGGATTCTGTCCTAGGCTGTCTGGCTTGGGGTCATTGCCTGAGACCACTTCATCATGCTGCCTCCCCTTTAGCTGTTCCTGCTTACAAAGAAGTTATATTATATTAATAGATTGATGGGGAAGACAAAAAATAAGCAAGAAACAACATATTAATGGAATTGTTTTGTACACTGATGTATCCTCAGCACCGAAAACAGTGCCTGGTGCATAAGTAAGGACTGAATAAATATTCGTGGAATGTTATAAAAAACTTAGTGATAAATACTATGAAGTAAACTAATCGGATGAGATGACAGACTCTCATGGGAACCTACTTGGTTAATATGGGATAGTGAGGAAGGGCCTCTCTGACAGGTAACGTTTAAGCTAAGACCTAAAGGCTGAAAACAAGGTAACCATAAAAAGGACGTGGAAGAGTGTTCAGGCAGAGGGACCAGCATGGTTGGAGGCCCTTAGTGGGAGAGCGCCGGGCAGACACGAGGAATGGAAGGAGCCAGGGTGTGGGAACGGGGCATGCACAGGTAGCCATAGAATGAGATGAGGTGAGTTGTGGGCAGAAGCTGGATTATGGATGTTAGGTCACTAGAACTCCCTCTGGCAGGGCTGTGTAAGTGTCCTGGAAGAATTCAGAAAGGGGCACATGGGCCGACCCTCTGGGAGTTTTCAATTCTGTTAGAAAAATGAGGCAAGTAGACCAAAAAAAAAATGTATTTGACTTGCTACACCTTATTCTTTGGGGAACGTCTTCATTTATGGCTCTGTCTTTCTTTCTTTTTCAGTGACTTAAAAATTACTCTTGTATCTCATGATCCTTAGAAGACTTAAACTCAAATCAGAGACTGGCTTTTGATGCATTCAATGCCTCTCTAAACCACAGTGGTTTTAACTATGTCCCAATAGTTCATGAGGCCTTAATGCTAATATTTCACATTCACAGTACTTTTTTTATAAGGTCTAAATTTGGTTTGCTAGATTGGTCTGTCTTCTGGGCTTTGTTTTAAAGCTCTGACTCACAGCTGAATGTTGCAAGGAAAGACCACACACTATTTTTGTAGCAATCTCTTGGTTATGAAGCTACATCTAGGAAATATTACAACAGGCTTGGTATCAGCCAGAGAAATTGAGGAAGCTTAAATGGACTTGTGAGAGTCTAATTTTTCTTTCTTGTTTTAAAAACAGCTTTATAGAAATATAATTTACAGACTATACAATTCATCCATTTAAAGTTTACAGTGCAACAAGTTTAGTATATTTAGAGTTGTGTAATCATCACTACAATTAGTTTTAGAACATTTCATCATCCCAAAAAGAAACCCTGTACCCACTGGCAGTCAATCTTATGTCCCTTCCCCTACCCTCCTAGTCCATTAATCTATGTCTGTCTATATAGATTTGCCTAGTATAGGGAATTTTTTTTTTTCTTTTTTAGAGACAAGGTCTCACTCTGCTACCCAGGCTAGAGTACAGTGGCATCATCATAGCTCACTGGAACCTCAAACTTTTGGGCTCAAGCGATCCTTCAGCCTCAGCCTCTCGAGTAGCTGGGACTACAAGTGCAAACCACCATACCTGGCTAATTTTTTTTACAGAGACAGAGTCTTGCTATGTTGCCTAGGCTGGTCTTGAACTCCTGGGCTCAAGTGATCCTCCCGCCTTAGTCTTCCAAAGTACTGGGATTATAGGCATAAGCCATGACACCAAGTTGGGCATTTCATATAAATGGGATCATACAATATGTGGTGTTTTGTGACTGATGTCTTTCACATAGCATAATATTTTAAGGTTCATCCATATTATAGCATGTGTCAATACTTCATTCCATTTTGTTGTTTAATAATATTTCATAGTATGAATACTACATTTTTCTTTATCCATTTATCAGTTGATAGACATTTGAATTATTTCTACCACTTGGCTATAGGAATAATGCTGCTATGAACATTCATGTACAAGCTTTTGTATGTATGTAAGTTTTCATTTCTTTTGGGTATATACCTAGGAGTGGAAGTGCCAGGTCATATGATAGCCCCGTGTTTAACATTTTGAAGAACTGCTAAACTATTTTCTGGAGTGGTTGCACCATTTTACCTTCCCACCAGCAGTGTATGACAGTTCCAGTTTCTCAACATCCTCAGGAACATTCGTTATTCTGTCTTTTTTCATCATAGTCATCCTAGTGGATATGAAGTGGTATCTCATTGTGGCAATATTTGCATTTATAATTTTCATTTTTCTTTTTGAAAATGCCCAAATCTTAAATATTATGTTTTCTGAATTATTTGGCATGAGCTATGCCAATCTGAAGGAAGTCCTATTGTGACATAATTGTATCATGAAAGTGTGGAAATGAGCAATGAACAATGAGCCCCACGCAGAACCAGAGTTTTTTAAAGTGAGTATTTGCAATCTTGGTTTGAGTTTAAGATGTTTATTAAGTATTCTAATATTACAAATGATGCTGTAGTTCTGAGTATTACATTCAATAATTATAACAAATGGCCATTCATTTGTCTACTAAATATGATCTAAGGACTTCAGAAACAGTCTCTAAATCTCATCTTTCAAGTTTACATAGGTTAAGTCAATGTTATTTCTCCTATTTTTAAAAAGAACCATGGGAAGGCAATGGAGTTGCCACATATATGGCAGATAAGTGGCAAGGCCTTATCTCCTGATCCTTAATGTTAATTTAGAAAGTAAAAGCTTTCCAGAATCAGAAGGGATCTTGGAAGTGGTGTATCTGTCATTCAGTATAAGAGTTCCCCACATGGTTGAATGCTTACAATGACGTGGAAGTTTTTCACTATATAAAGCAGCTCATTCTATTCTTGGTAGTTCTGACATTTCTTTTTTATGCTGAGTCATCTCTGCCTCCATGTCCCTTCTACCCAGTGCTACTTGTCGTGTCCTCTAGAACCATGAAGAATAAACTACAGTCAGCCCTCTGTATCTGTGGGTTTTTCATCTGTGGATTCAACCAACCTTGGATCAAAATATTTAAAAATAAAATTACGTCTGTTTTGAACACTTAAAGACTTTTGTTTCTTATTATTATTCCCTAAACAATAAACAACTATTTGCATAACATTTGCATTGTATTAGGTATTATAAGTAATCTAGAGATGATTTAAAGTATACAGAGGATGTGTGTAGGTTATATGCAAATACTACATCATTTTGTATAAGAGACTTGAGCATCTGAAGATTTTGGTATCTGCGGGCAGTCCTGGAACCAAGAGATGACTGTACATAATAGGTGCTCAGTAAATATTTATTGAATGACTGAAATTAGTATCTGAGTTTTTATAGTATTCATGTATTGCTTTTGTAATTTAAAATAAAAAGAAATCTATCTCTGTCTTTCCAAATACACACATGCACTTTCTCTTCCCTGACTTTAAACTTTTCTTCCCCTTTTCTCTCTCTTTTAAAAATGTATTTATTGGTTTTAATATGATTACAGATGCAATGTTTATTGCCAAAAATTCATAAACATTTGAAGTAGAAAAATTTATTTTTAAGCAAATATGTGTCATACTCTCACTTCATCACATCACTTATTCTTTGAATGTGAGGTTTTCAATGGCTGCATAGTATTCCATAATACTGACACACTATAATATATTTAAATATTTCCCTGTTTGATAGACATTTAGGTACTTTTGAATTTATGAAGCAGGTAACAGTCCTTTCTCCCAGTCTTCTCTTTTCCACATGAACAACACCTGTTACCTTAAACCTTCCTCACGTGACATTTAGTTTCTGGCTTCTTTTACTATTGGATATACCCTAATTTGCCAATCTCCCTCTCATATGATGTTCCCAGAACTGAGCACCAGATCAGACAAAGAGGGATGAATGTGGAATTCAGGGAACCATCACTGTTTTTGAACATTTCACTTTTATTCATGCAGACTAACATGGCAATAGTTTTTCTTATTGTGGCCTTTTTATTGGGCTTGGTGGTAGCACAAATCTGCCTAGCCTCAAGTGGTTTAACTTAATGCTTTTTATCTCCAGTGTCTCTAACTATTCCTTTGTGGCCTCTCCGTTTGAATTCTCAGGCTTTTCCATTTCTTCTCCATTGCGGATGGTTTGTCCCCAGGTGGTGGCCACTGCACTTGATCTGGCAGATCCTGCCTAACACTGACAATTTGCATCGCCTCTACAATACTCTGGATATGTCCGAGTGATTCAATGCAAATAGCTTTTCTTACTTGAAAAGACTTTACTTCCCAATGGTTAAAAGTAAGGAGATAAGTGATGTATATGAGGTTCCGTAACTCAATTGTCTTCTTCCCATTGTGCAACTCAGGAGTTATTAATAATATTGGAGGTTAAGTAATGGACCTTGTTGACTTCAGTGTATCTGCTGCTGAATGTATGAATTCATTCTTTCTCAGACAGACGTGACTAGCTAAGCAGCTTCCAAAGCAAAAGTGGTAACCTGAATAATTCTGCCTGGAAATAAGGTCAACCTTGTTCTCATGAGAGCTATACTGTGCACAAGGAGCAAAGGGCTACATAAACCTTGTATCTCGAATACCTCTGAAGATCTGTCCTCTTCCTTCCCTATGCCTAAATACCCAAGAAATGAAATACTAGAGATGTTTTAAAAATCTGAGTTTTGTGGAAAGAAGGATCATAATATAGTAAGTAAAAGATGGTTCCCATGAAACACTATTTTTGCAAAAACTAGGAATTTATATAAATACATAATATCAGGATATATACAAAGGTATGAAAAGTGATTTTTCATCTGATGAACAAATGAGTGTTAAATTTTTGCTTTCTTCATCTTTATTTAATAATTTTTTCTACAGTGAACATATATTACATTATAATAAGAAAAAATTAGTATATTTCTGACACTTTTATTGAATTGCAAGGCATAGATTTTTTCTTCTACCTTGTGATACATTATTAGATTGAAAGTAAATTTGGGTGGGAAACTGGACAAAATTCCTTCAAAGTTAGTTCCAGCCCCTAAGGCTTATGAAGTTACCATCAAATGCAGTCAGCAAAATAGACGGCGAACCACGACACAGCGCAAATCCTATTTTGTAGGAATCTTACAGTTATGGCATCAGAACTACTCAAACTAGAGTAAGTGACGAAGCAACATTTCTTGTAAGGATATAGACAAGGCTGATTGATAGTCAGCTGGTTACACCTGCATGGGGACCCTGTTTGTTTACATTATAAAATGGTTCTGTTCCTTTTACTCTGAGACCCCCAAATGCCTCCCCGCTGCCTCAATCACCCCAGCTCATCCCCTGGGGGTTTCTCAGGACCTTCACAGTGAAAGCAAGAGTGCTTTGAACGGCAGTGGACTTCCAGAACCATGTACCAGGTATCTGGCCCTGTCCTGATTTTTTTTCTCCCTGTGCCACGGTAATTATTTTGAATATCACCCACAGGATACATGGGTATCTGAGAATCCAAGGGCAAAGATTTAGCTGGGCCTCAGGAAGGGACTGGACCCAGGATCTTGGAAGCTGCCAGGCCTCTCCCCATTTCTCATCTCTGTGCCTCTGCTCCACCCTCTCTTACTGCCTTCTCTGACTTCAAGTTCACATGACAGAAATATGACCGTCAACAGCTCTCCAAATTTTCATTTGACAGGTTTGGCCACTTGGAAAGAGACTGATATGCCTCCTTCCCCCATCCCCCAATTTCATATGTCCAGGGAAGGAGCTGAATGGCCAGTCTTCAGTCGTGTGCCCACTCCTGTACCAAACAGTTATGGCCCTATAGGGGGAGGGGATCATATTGCCCAACCATGGCTTTTCCCTTATAACCACATAGATGGAGGGCGTGAATGTTCCAGATAAAATAAGGGGAATTTTCCAGAAGTTATAGAGTGGGGCACATAACATAATTATGTCCCTACCTAGCACATAGCTAAGTTTCAGCCTTCTCTTACTTGGGGCTTCTTTATCCAACAATCTCAACTTTCTACAAAAGAACCTCTGAATAGCCATATACCAAAGCTTATAATTTTACACATATCAAAGTACCTAACTTGAAAGTGTTTAACTCTTATTTTACACACATTTTTAGCAGACTTGCTTACTAGTCTCTATGTTGAAGTCAAATCAGAAGTAGAAATTAAGAAAGAGTGGTAAGAAAGTAGGCAGGCTCACCAAACTTGGATGGCATATGAGTGTGTGTGTGTGTGTGTGTGTGTGTGTATGTGTGTGTGTGTGTGTGTTCACTCCTGTGCCCACTCCTATACCAAACATGGCCCTACCAGGGGAGTGGATCATATTGCTCAACCATGGTTTTTCCCATTATGACCACATGGAGGGAGGGGGTGAGCAGTTTCGTGCACCCCTGCCCCGCCAACACATACATGTTCAGGAGTAATGATTCAGAAATACAAAAGGCAAAATCGTATCTGGGGCCATTTTTCCATAAAAATAATTAGAAATTTAAGTAACCTAAGAAGTCATTATGGCAAAAAAGTATGTAATTATTGATATTCATTTTAATAACTAGAATCCTCCATTTTAAAAGGTTAAATTATGTTCAATATACACTGTTTAAGAAGGCAAAGAAAATTGTAATGCATTGATAAAAGAGAATAATCTTAAATGTAGGAGTAGGGGTACTTGATATTTAAAGACAAAGGCTTCAGTTAGCTAGAAAATAATTATTTAACAATGCTAGATCTTAAACAGGTCTTTGCTAATTCCTCCTCTGTAAAATGGGACTGATAATTATACCCAATTGTCAGGGTATAAAAGCTCATTATACGTGAAGGTCCTTTGAGATCCGTGAAGAAGTCAAACTGTTATTAGGTAGAAGTTACACAAAAATCTATTTGGGTTTCTGCAAGAATCATCGTACTAGAAACAAATTTACTTCTAATGAAATAAACATGAGGGCATATGGATTATTCTGCTTTAGGTCTTTTTGAGTCCATTTTAAGGCACCGTTTACTTAGATGAGACTTCTTTATTGGTCACTTGGCTATAATTTCTACTAATTACTTCATATTTTAGTAGTTTATAACTCTAGATTATTCATCTTTTATACAATTGGATTGATGGCTTTATTTCATAAACTGCAGTTGTTTAAATCATGTTTTCTCCTACTTCTATCATGATTATAAAATAACATAAAAATGCCTCACAAAATCCAAATTCTAGAGAAAAATAGTCACTCATAATCCCATTCCCTTCACAACCATTACAATTTTCCATATAAATGTATATTTTTATGAAGTTTCAGGGGTAGTTATGTTCAACATTGTATTCTCTTTTTTCCATGTAGCTATTTATTCTTGTTAATCATAATTGTCATCTCTAAAAAATGTGCATAAAATTCTACTGAGTGAATAAATACTCAAATAATGGAATAACCATTTCACCATTTTTCAGATTCTTCTCTCTCTCTCTCTCATTTTTTTTTTGTTTTTTTTTGGTAGTAAAAAGTACATCCCTTTTCCTCCTCTCCAATTGTGTAGTTCCGGGTATTCCATGAAATTCTAAGTACCTGCCATACCCATAGCCTGCCTCTGAGGAAAGTAGCCCCAGATAATTCTTTCCTCACAAAGTTGTTTTGCTCTACGCCATGTGACTCTGCCACCCCTAGAGCTACTAACGAGCCCCGGGACCTGTGCCTGGGCCAAAAGTCAGCCATGTCCATCAGAAAGCCCCATGATGTGGCTCAGCAAGGGACTCTGCCCATAGCAGGGCACCATACGGGATGGCTGCAAACTGACCCAATTACCTCCACTCTTTTGGTAAATATAAATGTGAAGTTACACAGAGAAGTCAAGATGCTCTGTATACCCTTTTGGACAGGGAAAAAGATGACCAGGATGCCAAAGCTGTTGGCTCACCAGAGCTACTACTGTATTCTGAATAATGATGAATATGTTTCTAGTTTGGCATGAAGAGTGGTGTCCTTGCTAGGGATAGAGGCTGGGGCCCAGGGTCATAGTCCAGCTTCTGAGACTGCTGTCCATGCTCACTTCCCTCTGCAAGAAAACCCCCATCACCTAATATAATTATTATTTTTTTTTATTTTGGATGACTTCCTTGGCATGAATCTATCCAAAATAGGATAAAGGAGTATACATTTTTTTTTTGGAGACAGAGTCTCACTCTGTCACCCTGGGTAGAGTGCAGGGGCATCATTGTAGCTCACTGCAATTTCCAACTCCTGGGCTCAAGTGATCCTCCTGCCTCAGCCTCCTGAGTAGCTGAGACTACAGGCACATGCCACCAGGCCCAGCTAATTTTTTCTATTTTTAGTAGAGATGGGGTCTCACTGTTGCTCAGGCTGGTCTCAAACTCCTGAACTCAAGTAATCCTCCTGCCTCAGCCTCCCAGAGTGCTAGGATTACAGGCGTGAGCCACCGCCTCTGGCCAAGTATAAATATTTTTAGGGTTCTAGATATATATTGATTGTCAAATTACTTGGTAATGTTTCTACCCTGGATCTTCTGCTTTTCTTGTTCTATGTTCTCTCTCTCAATCATCTCACACATCTCCATGGCTATAAAGACCATCAAGTTTAAGACACCATTCATTCATAAAATTCACCATTATTTTATGAATGACAGAGGTAAAACGTGGTGTTAATTAGGTTGATATGATGCTTTCTTATCACTTAAAATATTTATTTCATAACTATTGAAAAAGCTCTTTTAGACTTTCGTGCATTTGTAAAAGGAGATAAAAGCAAAATACTATATTTATTAATGTACTACTTAAGATTTTTCAGAATCCAATTCTTCAGAACTACTTTTTGATTCAAACTCATCGTTATCCTGTTTTCCCTTGTTATCTCTTATTCCATCAAGAGTATTGATAAATCAGTATTATTTAAGTGAATTCTCCATTAAGGTCTCTAAGATTTCTTCCAAGTCATTGACACCCACTCTGAAAGTCACTGACTCCCAAATCTACAATTCTATCCCAGACCACTATATAAAACTGTCCTCTGGATCTCTATTTGGACAACTCCCACATACCTAAAACTCACGTGTGTCTGTGTTAATTTTCTACTGTTGCTCTAAAATATTTCAACAAGCTAGTGACTTAAAACAACACAGATTGTCTGACAGTTCTGGAGTTCAGGAGTTTAACACAGGTTTCCCCAGGCTAAAATCAAGGTGTCAGTAGAGCAACATTTCTTCTGGAAGCTCTAGGGTAGAATCCATTTTCTTGCCTTTGCTAGCTTGTAGAGGCTGCCTGCATTCCTTGGCTTGTGGCCCCTTCCACCTTCAAAGCTGACAATGGCCCATCTTTTTCATATCACATCACTCTGAGTCTCTCTCTCCTGCCTCCTTCTCTCACTTCTAAGGACATTTGTGATCATGTTGGGCCCACCCAGACAGTCCAGGATAATCACCTCATCTCAAAATTCTTAATCACATTTGCAGAGTCCCTTTTTCACGTAAGGTAACATATTCACTGGTTCTGGGAATTACGATGTGAATAGCTTTAGGGGCTCATTGTTTGGCCTAGCACAATGTCCAAAACTAAATTCCTGATATTCCTCCCTGATCAAATTTGCCCTTCTCCAGACTTGTCTATCGCAGTGATTTAACCCACAACCCATGAGTTGCCCACACCAGAAGCCTGGAAAGCACCATAGAATCCTCCCCCTTATGCATTTCCCACAGCCAATCAATCAATAATTTCGGTGATTTCTTCCTCCTACAAAGCATAGAAGTCTACTTGGCTCTACTTATGCCGTCACTACCTGGGCCAGATTGCCATCATTGTCTCTTACCTGTTTTACTGCTATGGCCTCCCAACCAGTGTTCCTGCCACCAGGGGTGATACAGCTCAAAACATACTGGAGTGAAATTTATGACCAGGAGGGTCATGGTTTCAGTACCTATTAAAGCGTCATGTACGTCTTGGGAGAAGATGCACACATGGCAAAATACCCAAGGCATGCATTTGCAGAGCAATTTACGAAACATTCTCACATTCTTACCACAGGTAATCAGCTCCGCAGCCACCCAGGCCAGGTATTATCATCCTGGTTAAACAACTTAGACTAAGCTTTGGAAAGAAGGCCTCATTACTTCCTCAAATTGGCCTCCTACAGTGCCACCTCCTTACACACTTCTCACTGTCATTTCAAATCCTACATGTTCAAAAACACATTTTCTTACAACTTCCCCGGTTGTGCATTGATCTCCTCTCCCTCCATTTACCCACCTCTGAAATTACACTGGATTGACTCTAGCCTTATCCTCACATCTAGCCAGATGACAAAACTGGTCGACTTTTCTTTGGAGACCTCTCTAGCCTCTGTCCCCACAGCCGCCACCGTAGAAAGATGTCCTTTTTTGCCTCACTGTGAAGTCAATCGACTGTCTTGTCCCTAGTCTTACTTCCTCCTGTAAATCCGTGCCAAAATAGAGTCTGAAAACACCACTTTTCTTAATGCTACACTCTAGGTCAAAATCCTTCAATGGCTCCTTATTTTCTGTTATATTAACCTCAAGCCTCTCTGTGTGTCTTTAAAGGCTCTCTATAACTTGACTCTTGCTAACAAGTTTACATCATTCCCATGGTTTTCCAACCTCCTGCCCTAGACAGGCTGGCCGCCTCACTGACCATGCTGGTTATTAACCTCCATGGGTGTGCACCAGTCGATGTCTCACTGGGAATGCCTGCCTCCTCCCTCTGCCTTTCCAAACCCCATTTTCCTTTAACACCTGGTTCGATTCCTGTTATCCCAGAAGCTGTAACTCATTAACCAATCCTCAGGGTTCCTGTTCCCCTCAGAACTAACAGAGCTTCCTACCAGTCATATGGGGCAATAAATAAAAAAAAAATAGAGAAAATGAAGAATCTAGTTTTTTAAAAAAAATATTTAAAAAAATGAACTAACAGAGCACCATTAGACTTAATAATAAAGTGCCTCCTATAGTTTGGATATGGTTTTTTGACCCCACCAAACCTCATGTGGAAATTTGAACCCCAATGTTCAAGGTGGAGCCTAATGAGAGGTGTTTGGGCCATAGGGGCAGAACCCTCACAAATAGCTTGGTGCTGTCCCCATGATAATGAGGGAGTTCTTGCTCTATTAGTTCCTGTAAGAGCTGGCTGTTAAAAAGAGCCTGGCACCTCGCCCTTCTCTCTTGCTTCCTCTCTCACCTTGTGATCTCTGCACATGCCAGCTCCCCTTCCCTTCTGCCATGAGTGGAAACAGCCTGAGCCCCTAGCCAGAAACAGACACTGGCACCATGCTTCTTGTACAACCTATAGAACCATGAGCCAAACAAAACCTCTTTTCTTTGTAAGTTACCCAGCCTCAGGTATTTCTCATAGCTCCACAAATGGTCTAAGATAATGCCTCACATTGTATGTCCTGTCCCGTGAACATTGCTCTAGTCTCCTGCAGCTAAACTGCCACCAAGCTGAGAACAAGGCCTAAGTTCTGTTTTCTTCTTACTATAAGTAAATAATGAAGTCTTCTGAACCAATTTCTTCCATTATCTTTACTTATTTCAGATGATTACGATATTGAGGTCTGCTTGACAATTCAGGGATTTATATTGATTGATGGATAGCTGACAAGGGCTGAAAATCTCAAGTGAACCATACCAGTTTTTGAAGAGAGACAGTATAAATAACTAATATAAACTAAGCACAACTATTATGGTAGTCAGTTCACAGCCCATTTGGTGAGGACTTCTTTGTGTATCAAGTGCTGCGCGAGACTGTAAAGTTGGAGAAGATGGTAGAAAATGGAAGAGGGCCTAACCCACCCCCTCATTCTCAGGGGATTTAGTAAGATTAGGAAGGGTGGTGTGCAGAACACAGTCTAATGGTCAAATCAAGATAAGAGGCACAAAGCGAAGGCATATGAGGACGGTGTGACAGTAAAATCGTTTGATCAAGAAGATGAGTGGTTAATTCACAAGCTAAGTTGTTGCTCTGAAGATAATAGTTATAACACTGTTTTATAAAGAAAATGGCACCACCAAAACCAACATGAAGGTAGACAGTTCTGTACCCAGGGTTTCTGTGTGCAAGACTAACAAGAAGCCCTTCCTGTGAAAATTCCTTTCTATACACATACATTCCAACACTTTAGCAATTTACTAGTTCTGAAACTCAGTTTTACAATCTGGTCAGATAAAGAATTTTCATATCTTTACGATGAGAAAAGACACATTTCTCATCCTTACAGTGATTCTCAACGCACTGTCCCCCCATCCCCTGGAAGCACACACACTCACAGTACAACGTGTCTAAGTCATTAGCTGTTTGTGCCCTAAATGTGGAACAAGGAATTCCTCAGATGATTTTTAAATTCCAGGGCAATTACTATGTACAGTTTCAAGAGCCAGAAGGAAGAATCAATCTGTCAAGCAACTATTAGGATGAAATTGCTTCTGCTTCAAAGTATATGCTGGATTAACTCCTAAAGTAGTTAATTACTTTTCAGATCATGCTGTGGTGTCACATGGCCAAAAGAGAAAACTGCAGCCATCAGACCTAAGGAGGTGGAAGTAAAGAAAGGTCACGATTTCTATCTTTTAGGCTGTGTCTAATGGGACTGACTTAAAAGCAGAAGAATAAAAGAGCACTTTTTGGTTTAGCTGAAACAATATTAAATTACAAGTTTTCTTTTCTTTAACTATATTAAGTTGTTTAAGTGAATCCACTGATGGTTGTTAGAAAGATGTAACCTAAGTTGAAGCTGCTTCATAGCTAAAAATTTTTTGTTGTTGAATTATCTTCAGATCCAATACCACTTTGACAATGGATTAAATTTTCCTGGTGGAACGTGGCAGGATACAGAATCACAGATTCCTTTCACTTCAAAGGTATCTAATGGGAGATAGAGGAAACACCGATCTAAATGAAAACGTTGGAAACAGTAACAGGGCATGGGCACCTGTATTGTTATTTCCCTCTTTCTAGGCCCAAGACAATCACCACTTATTAGTCATGGTCCTCTTAACTCCCACCAAGTTTGGACCTGGCTTTAGGAACCTTTGGGAGGCTACTACCTAAACATGAAACTTATTTGCAACCTCTGATCTAGAAGGAATATAAACTCAGAAAAAATAATCTAGAAAAATATACTCATCCTTAGAATCTGTCAGTATCTGCCACAACTGGGGGAAAGAACCCATGAGATATTTGGTTCATTGACACCACTGATAGTTTCGGCCTCCGGACACTTTATCAAGATTTTAACATTGAAGGGACCAAAGCCACTTTGTCATCTGCCCTCATTTTTATAATCAGGAAACTATACCAGACTTGTACACTGTCAGGCTTAGGACCCAGGCTTCATACTCCTAGGCCTCCATCCCATGAAGACCCTCTTCTGCTCTACTGATTATGTGCTGGGCTCAGCAGGTCTTATCATCCATGAGTTTACATGTGGACTTGTATGGATTATTGTATGAAATGTTACTGCATGAAAATGATTCACTAGTAAACTAGCAATTTTATCAATCTGTAAAATTCTACTCACAATTTACTTCAGAGGTTGACTTAATGGTTGAGAAATACAAGATATAGTTGTCTGTTGATTTTTTTTTTAAGTAAATTTAGCATCTGCTTCTAAGAATAAGTGCCAGGCTAATATAGATGGAAAGAAATTGAACTAGATTTCACAAAGTATAATACTAGTTTTATATCGATTCAAAATATAGCAGAGACGATCCAATTATCTACAACAGTTTCCTACAATTTCAGCATTTCCTATGCTCACTTAAATTCCTAATTGAAGAGGAAGAATCACAATTGCTTTTTAAGGATTCAAAAAAGTAATATTTCAAGTTCTTTCCAGGACCTGTAGAGAAGGCAGAGTATAGACCTCTTCTCTTCAACCTTGCCTTTCTCTAAGGCAACTGTCCTGGCCTTGCTATTTTACTTCTGACCTTTTCACCAGGCCATGTACATTTTTTCCTTTTTATGCTGAAAGCAAACATAATAACACCAACCATCTGTCACATAAGTAAGAGATGTATTTACTTTGAACCGAAGGTTCTCAACCTTGGCTACACATTAAAATCATCTGCTCTCAACACTCCCAAGCCCAGATCAATTAAATCAGGATCTTTGGTGCTAGAATCTAGGTTATTGCTGGTTTTTAAAACACCCCAGGTGTTTGTAATATGCAGACAAGTTTGCCAACCACTGCCTTGAACGAAAAGGATGAAATGTTATTGCAGCAGCATCATAGATCAGATGAAGGTGAGAACTCAGCTGCGGTTCAAAGATCATCAGAGCCACCTCAAACATTGTCTTTACTGTTCTCATTGTACATCACCATAAACTTAGCACCCTCCTCTGGAGTGTAACCAAGAAAAGAAAGCAGAAGCCAGTCCCCAGCTGAGGTAGATGGATTGATCCCAGTGGGTTCTGGAGCTGGATAGTACCAGCTTGCAAGAGGTGATGATGTACATTTCTTCCCAACTTTATGGTCAGTGATAGGATTGTTAGTTTGAAGTCAGCCATGGCAGGAATATTTACACCATAGAAATTGGCAAACACTACAGTCAGGGCTGGTTTTTCCCTAGAGAGACAGTTGTTCAACATTTTTCAGCACATTACTGGGTAGATCTCTAGTCCCTGACCTAAAAGAGAAAAATATAAAATCATCCTTGGCTCATTAGCAAGTCTGAGCTTATGATGCTATTGCTGCTCTAATCATTGGCAAATAAAAAGGAAGAATAAAGCCAAATAGCAAAAAAGTAAAAGTTTGCTGCTGCCATTGTGACTTGTGGCATCACAGGTAAGAAGGGGAAGACAACAAAAATTTAATATGGACCAATATATCCCTCTTCCTTATCACCTGTGCCTGGGTACCTGTCCATTATTTCTTTGAGTAGAGAACCAAGATTAAGGAAAGGTGAAAAGGTGAACATGCTATTGTAGTAGTTAAGTTATAGAGACTGCTCTAATATAGAGATTCCATAATTCAGTGGCTTAAGCAAGAAAGTTTATAACCGTCATGGAAGTTTCCAGAAGTAAATGCTCCAAGGCTGTTAAGGGAGCTTCCATCTCTGACTAAGAGGTTGCTGCTCCCAGCTCCTGTCATACATCTGCATACCACCCAGTGAGAAGGGGCGGAGCAAGGGGAGCACGTACCTTTCCTGTTAAGGATACAGCTGGGAATGACTCACATCACGTCCACTTATGCCCCAGCTGTAAGGGAGGCTGGGAGAATGTAGTCTTAACTGGATCATGTGCCCAGCTCAGCCTCAGAATATGTGTTACTAAAACAAGAAGGTGAGGGTGAATATTGATGGACAACTAGAAGGCTTTGCCACACCATCCTACTCATTTAAATGCAAGTTTGTGTGTTGTTATGGCTGGGGGTGGAGGTTTAGCAGGGTGATACTTTAATACATTTTACAGACTACAATAGCTTCTCAGGGTTTTCAGGTCCTGACCCTCCCAGGAGCTTCCTGTGTTAGTAGAAAATATCCTTTCTAGAAATTTCTATGTATTCATTGGAAATAGTTTTTGGAGTTTAATTCAACATACACATGTGAAAATTTCATGTGTTATAACATAAAATTTGGTCATGGACTTTCTAGTGTAGTATTTGACTTAATATATCTTTGGCCTAAGTTGCGCTTTCACAGACCATTTTATTAGGATCTGTAAAAACACACGGGATGTTTTTACAAGAACAGAATACAAAACTCTAGGCCATAAATATGCTAATTGTAAATAAGTAGCAGCTAATGTAATTTCTAGTCTTTCCCTCTCCAGTCCATTTTACAAATAGTCATCACACTAATCTTTCTTTAAAACCACTTTTGTCACTGCACTGTTCTCAAAAACCTTAGTACCTGTTGTTTGAAGTCAAAATGCTTTCGCTCGGCATTGTGGGGCCCCCTGTGCCTGTGCTGGATTTAACCCAAGTGTCACGTGCAGCAGAGAACGGACGAGTGGCTGGCAGCCCAGGACATCTGGACTCTAGTTCTAGTTCTGCCACTGTCCAGTGGGTAACACTGGACTCCCCCACCCTCTGACTCTGGGTAGAGCCCGAAGGTAAGATTCAAGATAGACTAACTAGGAAAAGAAAACTACTTCCTTAAAGTAGTTTGTGGAAAGCAGCTTCTCCAGTGACCCTCAGTGATCCTGAGCTACTGTTAATATTTCCTGGAGGGCAAGAAACAGGTGCCTATGCTCTGGATTCTCCTAAATGTATCTGTTTCTTCCTAGAACTTCCTACTCCCCGCTGGCTCTTTGACCCACAAGTTTGCCCCAGGGTGTGGGTGAGCGGGATCTCCCACGTTCACACCTGTTTGACCTGACCTCTGCCCTCCACCTCTGCCTTTCCTACTTCACCTTCTTGTCTAACCAAAAACGCTCCTCCATCCTAACCTGCTTCTCTACACTGTGGTTTTTAGCAAACTTTCTCTTCTCCTACTCTCTTAAAGAATTCTGAAAAACTTGCACATTTTTTAAAGTTAATATCCAAAATTTTTATCATAAGTTTAGTAGTTGCAAAAGATGTAATCTCTGGTATATTTTATATTGTATATGTCCTCTAAATATATTTTTTGTTAAAACCTCAGAACATTCGATTTTGCTCATCCAACATATGGAAAATGTCTGCACAGAATCTGACTGGCAAAGGCAGTTTTTGTTGTCCAGCCAATCAGCCAAGTCAGTCATACTTTCTGTCAGGACAAGTCTTGATTTAATTTTTCAATTTAAGTTAATGTTTCCACATGTGTCCTGGCAGCAATCATATCACTTCTGAATTCTAATATATAGAAACAAAGATAAGTAGACGAGGCACAGAGCCAGGTGTGACTCTGCAGCTGGGTGACATGAGGACTGATGGCCCTCAGGCTCTTTCTGTGAGCTCAAGTGGCCCAGCTCTCAAAGAACCCTCCCTCCGGGGCGTGCATTCTACAACTGTCCAGTCACTGGGTGCCCTGGAGGCTTTTGTACCCTGGGGACATGCACTATTTTCCGATTCTGGGTGGTGAGAGATGTAATTTTCTTTTGTAAACTAAGAGAAGGAACAGTTTGAAAAGACAGATAGGGTAGGATAGGAGAAGCAGCAGATCCCAGCCAACTCTAAAGGCAGATTACTTTTAGGAAAGAATACACATAGAAGTTGACAATTTTAAAAACTTTCTCCTTAAAATGAGCAATGACCAAATACCCCTTAGAAAGTCTTCCCGTACTTTCAGGGTTACACATACCCCACGAAGACTACAGCCTCCTAATCAAGCTCTGTGCACAGACCCTTGAGTTCTGCTCTTAAAATGTTGAAAAAGAAAACTTTGTGAATTTAAGCAAAATCCTCTCTTTCTCTTAACAACATTTGGGATTATCTTGCTGTGAACTTAAGGATTTCAGTTTGACACTCTCAGCTGAGTAATGACTTTGTTCCTGTTAGGTATTCAGCCTTCCCCTGATGTAGTGAAACCCACCGATTCAATGAGTGAGGGGTTAGAGGACACCACCACTTAAGGGGAATGAAAATTACTTTGGTTTAATATTTCAAGGGTCTTTTCCTTCTTTTATCTTTGGAACAGGGATTAAACTGACTCTGTTTTGTAGGACCAAGGAATGGAGACACAGAAGTCGACTTTGAGTGATAGATAAGGAAGAAGTAGAGCTATGAAACCATCAACGGGAGGGAGGATGTGCCTTGGTTCAGCCACATGTCACCTGGGGCCTCTGTCTTTTGACATCTGAGTAAGATTGACTCGCCGGTATCCCTCTGTTTTCAGTAGGTGAAAGTCCAGACCTGTCCCCAAGAGTTTGGCAGATTCTTTTCTTGCGGTGAATGCTGACTCCAGGCACCTGCTTGCAATTGTGCCAGGTCCATTTTGCAGCACATCAGTCCAGATACAAAACTCATCCTCCAACTTTGATTTTCACCAAAAAATTAAGAGTGGGAGAAAGCAAAGCAAAGGAGACAAGAAGCTATTAACATTGTAGGAAAAAGTAAAACAGAGAAGAGTCCCATGGATCACTAGGGAGAGAGGCTTCCAGCCAGTCTCACTCAGAGATGGTGGCAGCAGTCCCAGCTTCTCTTCATCTCACTAAACCTCTCCCCTCTCCCCTCATCTTGCTCTACAAACCTCTCTCCCACTGTTTTCAGAAAGAACACACATTATTCTCCTTGTCTCAAATGGAGCACTTCAGCATGGGTAGATACCCATGCTTTTGGGGGCTCACCATAGCCAGAGTGCTCCAAAGTATTCTGTATTCTTTTCCTAAATGGAATTCTACTGCTATCAAAATTATCTTGTTGTATACTTTAAAAGGAGGGAGTTCCAATTAATTAAGTTTGGGTAACCTCTAGAATGGATTCCAGCACTGGCTGTAGCGGGGCATTGGAGGGGAGAGAGGAGTTAGATTAGGGAATCTTCTACTATCCCTTCTCCATCAAAACTCTTTGACTCTACCCTTCAAAAGTAAGGAGATTTTTCAAAAGGAAAATAATACTACTGTTGGTTCTAATAATGAAAGTAAATATGTGTGCATTATTAAAAAATCAGATAAAAATATCAGAAAATAAAAATATCTTCTATATTATCCAAGATAACATAAAAATTCAAAGAGTTCACCCATATTTCTATCACCCAAAGAAAAGCACCACTATTTTACATTTGGCATACATCATTTTGAAATTTCAGATTCATGCAATATTTATTTTACTTACTTGTTCTACAAAAATGGATTGAAACCTTCTGCTTTATAACCTGTTTTTCCCCCACTGAATATATTTTCATATCAACAATTATAAACCTACATCATCATTTTTAATAGCTACATAGAATCTTGTAATTTATTTAATGCATGTCCTGTTATTGGATATTTAGGTTGTTTCCAATTTTTACTTAACGCTGCGATAAGTATTCTAGCACATGTATCTTGTAAAGAGAGTTTGTAAAGTTTCCTTTTCCTGAAAACTTTTTAATCACTCTACCACACATTTTACTCTTTTGGGAATTTTTCTTCACATTCTTAAGTTCTTTAAGATGTAGTTGTACAGTCATTTTAGGAAATGATGATTATCAAAACAATAATATGTTGTTGCATCATTAGGTTAAGGCAGCTCTTAAAAATTTAAATAAAGACTTCATTTGCATACATCCAATATAATATACTATGTTAGAAAATATTTCTCATAATCATTATTGGTAAACCCCATAAGCATAATTTTTATCAATTTGTAGCTCGTTCTATCACTCCAGGAAATGTGGAATAATTTAAATCTCCTATAGAGAAATCCAATTTACATCAAGTTATGTATCCATAAAAAAACAGCTGGACTGTGATGCAAATGACTATAATGAAGCTGATATGACATTTAACAATAAAGTTTTTTATTATTAAATTGAAGTGAGCTCAGAAGATTCTACCTAGGAAAAAATGCTCAGATGCCCCCAAACGTATTCTAATTGCAGGATTTTCTCTGTTTGGAAAGGAGAATTCTCTTTCTCATGCTTTCGAGATGGTTTATCTGAGTTTGCAATATGACCTAGTGTCTATATTAAACAGGAGTACCTTTCTGGGTACAAATATTCGAAATCAGCTCACATCAACTGAAGCTCAAAGGAGAAATTTGTTATGTGAGTATAGAAACGTCTTGTCAATGGGGTCCAAGGGAGGTTCTGATGCGAAGACCTGGAAAGCTGGGTGCCCGTTCTGGCTGTCAGTCATCCCTATGTGTCCTTGCATGTCACTGATTCTTCTCTTTCCCTGCACACTGGCGTCCCTGCTCTTCTGCCAGGGGAGCGCCTTGCCGTGCCGCTCAACCCTACTTTATAGATCCAGTCTCTGAAGAAAGTAAGTCAATGAATCTTTTGCCCTCTCTCCTAATTCTAAATTCATAGGAAAAGGGACTCTGATGGATTCAGCCTGGATCAGATGTCTGCCCCTAACTCAGTCAATTTAGGTGGGGGTAGGGTGGGGGTTTGGGTGGGGAGGAAGGCAATTAGAGTGATCAGTCTGAGCTGGGAAATGCTTTAGGAGAGTTCCCAGTGAGAAGGGAGCTTGAGAGAGAGGTGAATCCTGGAAATAGAGTTGAGAGTCAGTAGACTATAGGTGTTGTTGATAAGCATGGAAGTAGATGAGATCATGTAGTTAATTGTTAATTGTGTGGTGTAAGGAGGAAAGGACAGCGACAGAATCCTGAAGAATATGGTATGAAGACTGAGCAAAAGAGGAGCTATTTATCCCTAAATAATCCTGACTTGTCAGTCAAGAGAACTCTAGGAGTACTTAAAGAACTGCCAAAGGCACTGTTTTTCCTCTCTGGAATTTATCAAGTTTACTTCTTGCTTCCCCCAAGAGATTTTCTACATCTTCTGTCCACACCTGTCCCCACTTGGTGTGGGCTCTACATTTTCCTCCTTGACTGATGATGACTCGGTTTGCATTTCCTATTCTGGTATTCCTCTAGACAGGGATGAATCCAGGTTTGGATGGGACCTTGAAGTTTACACAATGATGGGGACCCATTTTAAGAAAAAGAACACAAATTTAGAAATACAAAATTAGACACAAAAATAAATAAATATTTAGAATGAGAAAATAAATGACAATAATTACCAATTTTAAAAAGTTGACAAATATCACAAAATCTAGAAAAACACATAATTTTAAAAAAATAAACTACCTACAAAATATGTTTTCCTTTGAATTTTTGGCTTCATAGTTGTTAATCACCTCTTCATGTGACAATGATTTTATAATATCATTTTCCATAGAGTAAGCAGAAAGGTAATTCAGTCTTTCCTCTGGTGTAATTACTTAAACTTTTAAAAACTGATAGGTAAGTAGAGTTTCTTTCAGCATTACAATTATTGGTAATGCCATGTAAATGTTCAAAATCATTGTCAAATCTGGGAAAACTACCAGTTTTGTTCTTAATGTAAGTTGTAAAATTTGGAAGAGTTTTCCTAGACTGGCTTTTGGCTCCATACAATTCATGTGTGTTTCTCATGTGTGTTTCACAATTCATATGTTTCTCCTCCACTAAATGCATATATACAGTACCAGGCTCTGTAGGCTCATTGGCGTTGCGGTACAGCCTCTGGCTCTGCACTTCTGTGCCCCGGCATCTGTCTAATGTAGGATTTGGGCAAGGAGGGGTGGTCCTGAACAGGCCAGTAACTAGGGTGGGAGAGAGACAGAGAAGAGTGTGCCTTCAGGTAGGTAAATTTGTGGTGGAGATGGCAGGAAGATGAGGAAGTTCCTGCTATTGACTTCAAATTTTACTATGAGGCCAAGATAGCTATGAGAGGAGGAGAGGTTAGAAGTAGGGTTGCCAGATTTAGCAAATAAGAATATAGGACATATGAAATATTGCACAGGACATAGCTACGCTAAAAAATTATTCATTGTTTCTCTGAAATTCAAATTTAACTGGTATCCAATGTTTTGTCTCACAATCCTAGGTGGGCCCCTTGAATAGAAAAGTGAAGATCTGGCACAGTCATTGAGAGAATAAGAGAGCTACCCCAAGATTAGGGCAATGAGGGCCCGATTACGAGTAGAAATCAGAAACCCATGGAGGGGGCGTTTCTCTAACAGAGCTCAGATGTCCGGGCACTGGGCTTTCACACAGCCTATGACTATAGAAACAAGGTTTACAACATACGATCAAAGATGGGAGGGACTCAACTAAGTTTCTCTTCTTTTCATTCTTACCATTTACTCTTACCATTTGGCTTTCAAGAAAACCAAGGCAGACGTTTTAAAAAGAAAGATGTACTGATTATGGATTAGAATCCAAATCACAGAATATGTTAACATAAGAATATTTTATTCCACACTACTCAAATATCCTATAATATATTCACCCGAAGCAATAAATCCCATGCTGCACTAGCAAATTATAAACAAATGATAGAAGCTGAAGTTTTCCTCTCAAAAGAGGCTAAAGAACAGATAATCTAGAAAGAACAGATTTTATTGGAACGTCAATAGTTTTCATGACACATACTTAAACTACTCGTTTTCAACATACCCATATAAAGAAAATGATAAAAAGGTTTTTTTTTTTTTAAAGAAAGATAATTTGACAGATGGAGTCTTTTTATGGGATCAGTAGAAGTGATAAAATTGAATAAATTACCAAGATTTTATCTCCATTTCTGTAATTCTCCCTAAAGATTTAGAGATGGCAGATTGAATAAACTGGAAAATAAATTTGCAAGTTTATAACATTTCTAAAACAGGAATTAAAGACAAATTACTAGTTTTTTTTAAGAATGGTTTGCCTTGAGAAAAACTGCTCTTATGGGATTACACATTTTCTAACCAAGTATCAAGGTTTATCAAATGGACACACACCACAAAAGTTACATAAATGTAGGTTCTGTGAATGGTTTACTGGCTGTTATTATCATTAGTGTCAAAGAACAAATAAAAGTAATTGTGAACAAAATAAAAATTGAAACAACTCAAAAAAATTAAAGTCTAGGTAATTTTATACATAAAATGATTTGTTTATGATCAGGCTAGATTAGATTTTAAATAAAATTGAGCCATGGTCTTTTGGTTCACAACATCACTAACTTTTATGATTCTTGAGTTACGTGATCATATTACAGAGAGCAGTTACGCCTGTCTCTAGAAGGTATAGAAGGACCCCTACCTGGGTGATAGTGGGATGTTTTGTGGACAAAGCATATGTATATTTCCTTAAGAAAAGTACCAGCCGACAAGATGTACCTCCTTCTACAGAATCCTAGCATTGCTTGAAAATCCATGGTCAAGCTCTGGCATGGACCATAAAATGAATGGAAAATGGCAGAGGAATGCAAAGTTTGCATAGAACCATAGGAAGTGGCATCTGGAAGAATCTAATCTGTCAAATCCTGTGCTCCTCACTTAATAGGTGAGGATCCTGAGACCCAGAGAGGGGAAGTGACTTGCTCCAAGTCTCGCACACTCACCAGCTGCGTGGCAGAACTGGGGGCATGTTGGCTAATAGTGAATGAGAAAAAGGCTGAAATTTGAAGCCTTAGAATGCAGAAACTTCTTGGCCGGCCAGGTGGCTCAAGCCTTGTGAGACCCCGTATGTACTAAAAATAGAAAAATTAGCCGGGCCGTGGTGGTACGCGCCTGTAGGCCCAGTTATTAGGGAGGCTGAGGCAGGAGGATCACTTGAGCCCAGGAGTTTGAGGTTGCTGTGAGCTATGATGATTCCACTGCACTCTGCCCAGGGCAACAGAGCAAGACTCTGTCTCAAAAAAATAAAAAAATAAAAAAGTAGAAACTTCTTCATTAAGCATTCATTAAGCAACTAGCATTAAGTCTGATTGGCAATGTCATTCTCTACTGGTTTTTGGCATATGCTAAATTCAGGATTTACATAGGGAATATTCATTATGTTCTGTAATTTTTTTCTTTCTTGTTTGAACTCAGTCTGTAACAACTTTATAGATGTACTTTATGTACCCATTGATAAGAATATATGGTAAAGAAGGAGTAAAATGAATTGTCTGTCATGTGGAATGTATTTCTTGATGTTTTTAAAAAGCAGAAAAGCAACTATTTCCTATTATTTTTGGCTGCTTACCTCTCCTCCCCATTTGCAAATATTTTCTTTTGTTCATATATGCAAAAATTATGTAATGTAAGCAGTGAGCAAATCATAAAATTTAGGATTCTTTATGTTTGCACTGCAATGTGTTTGAAACAGGACAACTCCCATCTCCACCTAAATTCATAGTGGATTTTTTAAAAAGCATTTTAGGATTTGTTTTCCTACGGGGCATCTTCCCTCTTTGTATAGGATCCCAATTCCCCAAATTAGCAGGTTGCTGTGTGTAGAAGACAGATATGTCAAGGGAATGTGGCCCCAGGGAAATAGGAAATTGGAAAGAAATGGTACATCCAAATTAAGTACATTGATGTCTTTCTCTGAGAAAATGCTGAGATATTATTTGCATAAAACATGGCCCTAGAACTAACATGATGTTGACTTGGCTGGGGAGAGAAGCCAAGAAAACTGTCATAGCTGCAGTTTTCCTTTCCTTGCTTCTACCAAGATCATATTTGCTGGCCCAGTTCACATGGCTGAAGGCACCATCCTTCTTCACCTGGAGACCTCCTGGTCTCTCCCTGGGCTGCCTGCCAGTTTTGTGATAACAGGAGAATTTCCCTTCTTCCCTGATGAAGGGAAAGAATTGAAGGCATGGAACTAGAATGGGTCTAAATCCCAGCTCCATCACCTACTGGCTGTGGGACTTTGGGAAAACCACTTGACTTTTCTGGGCCTCAATTTCCACAACTGTGAAACAGGGATGATAATTTCTTAACTCGCAGTGGTGCTGTGAAATTAAATGAGGCAAAATCCACAAAGCACTTAGCAGTTTCTGGCCTAGAAAAGGTGCTCAAACTCCTCTCTATCTATCTCTTCTCCCCCAGCTCCCAACTGGGCTGCTTCACTTTTGGTCCCAGGCTCTGAGAGCAGCCTCTTCTGTCCTCTTTTCTTGTTTTTTTCATTCCATCTCAGTGTCAGATACTACTTGGCCTCTCTCTAAATCTAGTATTATGTGATATTATTTGCCTATAATTGTTAAGGAGTCCCTATGCTAGAGATCTCATGGTGTTTTATTTCCATGTCCCTCTGCACCCTCTCCACTGTATGCTGCTTTAGTGAGTCCATCCATAATTGTGGCTTTACTTTATCTATAGGGAAGGCTCCCAAATCACTTTCCTATTCTGACTCTCCAGGCCAATCTTTACTGTCACCGTTACTGGATCTCAACTGTTAAGAGGAAACCATACTATTTGCAATTAATGGTTTTGCAAAAACAGTCTGCGAGTGCATATTAGCATCACCTGTTTGCTGAGTGCCTAGTGGATCCATTCTCTGACTAGGCTACAACACAGGAAGGAGAAGATGTGGTTCCTGTCCTCAGGAACTCCAGAGTCAAAGAAGGTTCCAGTGTCAGGTACATGCAAGATGTGCAAGCCATAGACATAAACAGGCATAACTGAAGATAGAAAGTTATTTCTATGAAAACACTATATAACCTTGGCCTTTAATGCTATCGGTGGAGCCAAGAATAAACCATTTGCAGTAGTATCACATGGGAAAGGATAATGGAAAGGAAGAAAGTATACTTAAAAATAGAAAAAGAAGAGAAAAACCATGAGGAAAGAGAAAAGCAGGGGTATATATACCACAGACAATTTCAGAATCTTGATAAGCTTAGACAAGAGACACATGCCAACTAGTCGAACCCACATCTAATGCTGGAGTTCCTCTCCGGTGTTTCCACCCAGCTGTTACACTTCTGCCTGAAAAATTCCAGGGGCAGGAATTTACTGACAAATACTCCTGACTGGACTGTGCTAATTATTAGAATGTTCATCCAATTGCATGTAGAACCTAAAATTGCCTTAGCGTTATTTTTTTCGCATTGATTTTGGTTTCCCTCTGGGGCCCCCAAGCTAGCCCACACGTCTTTCCCTGCCTTTCCAAACCTTCCTGAGTTAGGCCTAACTCTTGCTCTTCATCGTGTGCCATTTCTTCGTGTGTACTGTGTTCACTGGGACTTCTTTCAATTCCTCTAATACAACAAGCACATTCTTGCTCTGGAGTCTTCTGACTAGAGCACTTTTCTCCTGCTCGTGGCAGAAATTTAGGTTTCTGCTCAAATGCCACCTTTTTAGAGAGCCTTCACTGACTACCAAAGCTAAATAGCCTACTCTTGGAGGGCTAAATTTAAAATCTGCATGGTAAAGCCCCTGTAAGCCAAATTAGAAGATCAATGAAAAATGGGGAAAAATATGTGAAACTCATTACAAAGTACTAAATTCCCTAAAATATAAAGGATTTCTACAAGTCAATAAGAAAAAGACCATAACACAGTAGGAAAAAACACTCAAAGGATATGAACAGGTCACCAAAACAACGAAAACAACAAAAACCCTATATATGCCACTTAAACATAGGAAAAAATGCTCATGGTTAAAAAAAGAGAGAGAGATACAATTTTCACCTATCAAATTGGCAAAGAAATAATATTGGTAATAATATTGTATCAGCAAAGGTATGGGAAACAGCTTCCCACATATTCTGCTGATGGGAGTATAAACTGGAATGATTTCTATAGAAAATAATTTGATAATATATATCAAAATTACAAATACCCAAACTCTTTAACCCAGTGATTTTTACATCTGGGAATTTGCCCTACAGATATGTCCTGAGTGTGGGAATTGATCTATATACAGAGGTACTAATGGCGGCATTGTCTATACAGTAATAGCAAGAGACTGGAAACAATCTATGGATCTACCGATAGGAGGATGGGTGAGTTACGGTGCATTTATACAATAAAATAGTATGCAATTATTAAAAAGCATGAGGCAGATCTGTATGTGGCACTGGAGTGCTTGGAGTGAGTTTTATATTGGTTGCAGGCATTTTATATTCTCTATTTTGTATTTATTTTCTTAAAGGGGGCCTCTAAAATTGTAACAGCTTCAGGCTGGACAAAACCTGGATACACTCCAGGCCCCAATACAGCTGGAAGCCAGACCCACGCCTGTCAGTAACGGAGGCCCAATTGCGCAGTGGTAGCAGGAGCACATGGAAATAGACATGGGGTGGGGTGGGTAGGGGACAGGGATGGATCAAAATTGAGAGTTTGAAGAAGTTCCACAGGCGATTCTGATATGCTCCTTCCCTTTGAAATCCACCACTACTCTGTTCAATGCACAAATCCCCAGTCCTGCATAGTCCCCATTCCTTTCTCGTTAAGGCTCCAAAATCACTCTTACTTTCAGATGAAGACGAACCTCTGCAGGCAAAGTTCAGGTGTCCTTCATCCACTTCATCGCACCTCCCTGCCCTTATCAGCCTCATTCTCCTGGCCCCTGAAGTGCCCCTAAGAACTTGGATCAGCCGACCCTAACTCCAGGGTTGTTTCCTCTCCCTGGTCTTCCTGACCTCTAATCTGAAGCACAGCTACTCTTCTTCATCTCATGTTCACCAAGAGGATAGCAATATACTGAAGACATTCCCAGGTCATTCTCTAAGCCCCTCAGTCTTCTTGGAGGCAGGCAGCCTCTGAACAGTTCTTACCTTTTAAAAATTGCCAGGGTATTCACTTTTTGTGTGTTTCCTTTTTGCCAGTTGTCAGACAAAGCAGATGCTGCTGCTGGGGAGGTTTGGAGAAATTTTGAGGAAGCCAAAGGGGAGTAAACCACGCCAGCAGGAATGATTACAGTCACATAAATCAGGACATGAAGTTATGTATTTCTTTTTTTTTTTTTTTTACCACAATTGACCAAAAAAAATTGGCAGAGAACATTTGAAAAATGGAGGGACAGGCTTAAGAGCAGCACCACTGTATCTAGTAAAACATGATTCCATTTGCTTTTCCAATTTTCCTTCCTCCCTCCCTCCCTCCCTTTCTCTTCCTTTCTTCTTTTTAATGAATAAGAATAGTGAAAAGTATTCTACAAAGTTTTCTTTTCATTATTAATATCATTTTGTGGTGCATCTGAGACTCAGCCTTCATCCGATTTGCCTTCAGGCAGTCCCCGCACCGAAGATTCCAATTCAAATCCACAATGATTTGGGACAAAGCAATTTATTTTTTAAAAATTGATTTCAACCTTGAAATCAGTTATATGGAGAGTGAACGAAGGAAATATGGCAGAAACCAGCCACTCCTGATCAATCAAGGCATTCTGTCACACACTGCAACCTCCGTCACCCTCCACGGCCTCACTCTACTTCCCAATCGCTGTCCTCACTGTCCATGGGGATTGGTTCCAGGACCCCCCACAGATGCCAAAATCTGTGGATGCTCAAGTCCCTAATATAAAATGGCCTAATATTTGCATATGACCTACACAAGGCCTCCTGTACATTTTATGTCTAGATTACTTACAATACCCGATACAATGTAAATACTACGGAAATAGATGTTATACTGCATTGCTTAGGGAGTAATGACAAGGAAAAAAGTCTGTACATGTTCAGCACAGAATCACCCATTGTAGGCCTAGCTACTTTTCTGATCTGGGGTTGGTTGCATCTGCAGATATGGAACCCTGGATACAGAGGGCCAACTGTACCTGGAGAAGAAAGCAGTTGCAGAACGAAGAGAGCTGCCGGAAAGGTGGCTGGCTCAAGGTAGAGCAAAGAGGCTTCGTTGCTGTGGACCACACTAAATGGGCACAAGCCTACCTGGGGCGCGACTCTGCTCTAGAGCAGGTGGGTGCATCCGCCAGGCCCAGAGGCCGCTGCGCCCTGCCATGAGGACCTCCGAGCAGGTGGTGGGGGGGTGGGCGTGGAGAAGTCTCAGCACCAGAACTCCGCCCTTAGCCTCCCAGGGTTTTCACCAGCTTGTCACTGTGGGAGACTGAAGAACACAGCGCCCGGGGTATGTTCCTTATGGCTCTGATGGCTGGCAAAGGCCCCAGGGGATTTTCAAGACACCTGGAAAGAGAATGGGTTACAAAAGTTTCAAGAGGTTCCTCCAAAGGCCTGTCAAATAAGATGAATAATAGACGGGTAAGGCTCAGAAGGCAACTGTGGTATGATAAGAAATATGTTTGGTCTCAGTCCCCAGTTCCTGTCACAGAGCTCCTAAAACCCTTGGAATTTCCTGATTGGAGTGTCTTTTGTTATTCACAATGAGCCCCCTTTGGATCGCACCTGAATTTATGCTAACGAGGTGATTAGGGGCCAGTCACAGGAAGACCCAGAGAAGAGACGCTTGGAGAGTTGGAACTCTCAGCCCCACGCACAGCCTGCAGGGACGTGGCGAGGGCGGTGGAGATTAAGTTCTGTAGGGACTTGAACTAGACTTGGTAAGTTGGGGGAACAGGAGGCTCACAGAGGTGCTGGGAGAGTGGTGCACCCGGAGAGGATGCGAAGCTCTGTCCACTGTCCTCCTCCCCATAGCTTACCCTTGTCCATCTCTTCCTCCGGCTGCTCACAGATGCGTTTCCCTGCGTTCTGTGGGCCGTCCTAGCAAATCAATCGGATCCAAGGTGTGGTGGGAACCCAGGTTTACAGCCGGCGGGTCAGAAGTATAGATGACAACCTACTTCTTGTGTTTGGTGTCTGAAGTGGGGGCAGGCTTGTGGGACTGAGCCCTCTACTGTGTTAAATTAAGTTTAGCCTAAAGCTGTCTCCTTACATATTTTAAGTTCCGCTTAAAGATTTCTCTGTGCGCAGTGAACTGTAACCTAACTGGGTGCGTAAGGAGGCTGTAACCTGCTCTTTTGCCGATCACAGAGTTTCGGCCAATCGAATACAGCCAACTGTTGAGAGCGTGTTCAAACAGGGCAGACACTGAGCTGTACCAATCCAGCTGTTTCCCTACCTCACTTCCGTTTTCTGTACCTCACTTTCCTTTTTCTGTCCATAAATCTTCAACCGTGGGGCAGCCCTGGAGTCTCTCTGAACCTATTCTGGTTTGAGGGCTGTCGGATTCGCAAACTGTTCTTTGCTTACTTAAACTCTGTTAAATTTAATTTGTCTAAGATTTTTCTTTCTTTCTTTTTTTTTTAATGTCCGGAAACCTTTAGTTGATGTTTTTTTGTTTTGTTTTGTTTTTTTTATTTCTGAATATTATGGGAGTATAAGTGTTTAGGTTACATTGCCCTTGCCCCCCCCACCCCTCAGAGCTTCAAGGGTGTCCATCCCGCAGACGGTGCTCATCGCACTTATTATGCATGTATGTACCCCTTCCCTCCTCCCCGCTCTAAGATTTTTCTCTTAACAACTGAAAAGAGCTGGACACTGCAGAAGGGCACCTAGAGTCCTTTCAGGAGAAAAGTAAACATGTGTCGTTGTAACTGCACAAGGGACCATCCCTTCAGGAGACTTGAGGCTTGCAGCTCCCGTCCAAGTCCAAGCCCCAGCTTCGGGGTGCAACTGTCACCACGGCTGCCACCTGGTCTCTCTGCTTCTACCATTGCAACCACCCTCAACCCCCATTCACTACACTGTCACCAGGTCACACTTTAAAAAATAGAAATGAAATAACACATTCTTGGCTGAAAATTCTCCAACAACTCCTGATCTCAATTCAAAAATAAATAAATAAATAAGCCCAGAGGTTGGCAGATTTTTCCTGCAATGGGCCAAATGGTAAACATTTTAGGCTTTGCTTGACATGTGGCATCCACTGTACTTTTGTACTGCAGTGATGGGCCACACTAGGGTAAGGCCATAATGGAAACAAAGTTTAAGGAGACAGTCACTCTCAGAGGCATGCAAGTGTGAAAGCAGCTACAGGCAACACGTAAAAGAACAGGCGTGGCTGTTCCAATAAAACTTTATTTGGCCCGTGGGCTGCATGCACCAAGTTCTCGTGTCAGAGTCTTTGCATTTTGTTCTTCCCTCTTCCTGGAAGGCTCTCCAGATTTTTGCATGGATGGCGCCAAGTGCTAGGTAACTCAGTAAACAGATTAAAAATATATTCAAAGAGTCAGCAAAAGAGAGCCCTAAAAACAAGAAAATAATTTGGAAAGAATCTGATTTTAGTACGTCCACAAAAAAAGTATTCAAGTAGTTGCTGCCAAGGAAAATCAGAATTTTGTTCACCTTCTTTGCACTTATTTTAATCCTTGTTTGATTATTTTTATTTAGAACTACCTAGGGTGAACAGGACAGAAGACATTGTAATGTCACTATGTTTAAGTCTCAGTGAGGCCCTGGGGGCTCTTTCTGGTAACTCCGGCCTCAGGGCAAGTGTTGCCTTCTCAGGCCAAGCTTCTCTCACCACAGACTTGAGAGTGCCCCTCACCACCTATCACATTCAGCTGTTTTATTTTCTCACAGCGCTTAGTCACAACCCGAGATTATTGAGCTTATTCGTGCGCTTCCTTGTTCTCGGTCTTCCTTTTGCGTGTGGCCTCAACAGCACAGGAATCCTGTCCTCTTCACCTGCACTTCCGGCACCGAGGACAGACAGTGACTGACACATGGAAGGAATCCGAGAAAATATTTGTTGACTGAATGAACGAAACAAATGCCTAACTGAAGGAAGAAAGCAAGAGCTGAAACTGTTGCAAGAGTGACATCCAATTATAAGTGAAATTCTGTGGTTGTTTTTCATATAGCCTTAAAAGTGGCTAGAAACCAGCCGGGCGTGGTGGCTCACGCCTGTAATCCTAGCACTCTGGGAGGCTGAGGCGGGAGGATCGCTTGAGCTCAGGAGTTCGAGACCAGCCTGAGTAAGAGCAGGACCCATCTCTACTAAATAAAGATGGAAAGAAATTAGCTGGACAACTGAAAATATATAGAAAAAATCAGCGGGGCATGGTGGC